>NC_068984.1:68474809-68477444 GCF_001194135.2 Octopus bimaculoides
TTATATATATAAACATGCATATATATCTTCTGCATTATAACTTCTCAATGTTGCACTAACATGTGTTGCTTCACACAATCTAGTGTGGTCTTTCAATTGAATCTCAAGATATCTTGTGTAAATTGTTCTCATTAAAACCAAGAGTATTTTTTTTTCCTGAATATATTGTGCTTATTATATAATTCAAGGTAAAAAACAAGATGTATTCCTTGATATAAATATGTTGTCAAGGTAATCAATGAAAAGAAAGAACAAAAACTTACATAATTATTGGAATTCTTATTGATTAACAGATTTTAACAACTTTGGCTTTTTTTTTGTTATTTTAATAGGTAGAAAAATTCAGAGAAATAAAGAATATGAACAACAAATATTTTTAAAATTGGCAAGGCAATATTTGTCCTCATTAGTTTCTTTATAGAAATATACACACACACACACACACACACACACACACACACACATACACATACACACACATACATAATATATATATGTGTATATATGTGCGTGATTATGTGTGGGTGTATGTGTGTGTGTGTATATGTGTGTGTGTATATATATATATATATATATATAGTCGATGAAGGTGGTGGTGATTAGCAAACATTGCGGTACATTAGAGGATAAGGAGAAATGGTGAAGGTATGATATGCACGTCTTCAAAGTAACAGAGAAATGTTATCAGGTGGAAAATACATGGTTACTAAATATAAAAGACGGATAATGGAATAACAGTATTATGAGCTGACCATGTCACATTTGAGTATTTATAGATACGATAATGTTATCATTGTTTATCTCACTACCCCTCTGTGAATGCCTGTCTTCAAAATTTTCTAGAGTTTCTGAAATCCCAGGAGACTCATGGATCTAAGTAAGGGGCGCAGCTTGCACCACCATTTCACATATGTACTTTTTTATGTTACTATCCACTATAATGACGTCTTAACATTTAGGATTAACACACTTAATGCAGTGAAAATAAAATTTTTTTATTTGAACTACTAATGTAGTGAGAAATTTCAACATTAACTTACTGACAAACATTTTTTTTGTCATTAATTATTAGTAACGAAAGCAATATTAATGTGTAAAGGTAATATGTATATCTAATTTATAGATCTACTTTGGATTCTTTGCCATCAAATTTGAATTCTTTGCCATCAAATTTGAATTTTTCAAAAGAACTTTGTAAGACAAGCTAAAATGCAGAAAATGGTCAACAGGCATGCGCTGAAGGGTTGCAAACGGTAGAAATTAGGAGTCTTCATACTCGAAAGAATATTCGATGACCACAAATTGATTTGAAGCTAGTTTCTTGAAATTGGTGCTCAAGCCTTGAAAAAATGAATTAAACTACACCAGCCGTAAGGCTTTCTATCTGCTATTGATTGTGGCTCCGAGCAACTGATAAATATATACCAGTAATATATAATTGAATTTTCAGAAATTGGTCCTGTCCCTGGCCGTAGCTAAAAGACTGCAAAAGATATGCTGTGCACTTGATCCGTTTTTAGAAAAGAAGGCTCATGTGGTTGCACAACATGCTAGAAATATCAGCTAAATCTCTTTCATATTATATCATACTGTGTTTTTAAATAAGTGATGGAAATATTTGACAGCCTAGCTCATGGCTTTTGAAAAGAATGGATAAGGCTAGCCAGAACTCTTTTTATTGTAGGTCTACTTGATTAAGGAGGCAGATAAGAAGTTAAACAAGAACAACAATAACATAAACAAACAAAAGGAAATTATATTTGCAGCTGGTACCTATTTACAGCTAAGTGGACTGGGTTGGGAAGTATTCAAATGTCTCTGATAGTAAAATGATTGTTAATCAGCTAAGATAGAATAAATCACTTTCTTGAAGAAAACCCCACAAAATAATTGTTAGTAATACTTAAAAAAGAGATAATTTCAAGTTAATAAGAACTAATTCTACAAAATAAATTTTCATGATTAAGAGAAAATCTGACTTTTGTTAACAGGCAAAGGTGATTGCTTTAGACATTTTCCATTTTTTTTTTTTTTTTTAGTATGTCAGCAAAGCATAGTATTTTCTCCTAATCACATGAATTAATTTCGTGAAATTAATTATCTATTTCAGAAATTAACTTCTCTTTTTTTTTTTTCTTTTGAGTGACATTAATTATTACCACTGTGTTTTGGGTTTCTTTTTTCAAACCAAAAAAGGAAATTTCAAATAACAGTAAAAATTTTGCATACCTTATTCAGTACATCACTTTAAATTCCTCCTCCTTATCATTGGATTAAGGTTCACTTTATAATGCTTGCATGGGTTGGACAAACTTTATTGAAGCTAGTTTTCTACTACTGGATGCTCTTCCTGTCATAATTCCTTACCTTTCCAAGCAAAAATAAATTTCCACATGGTCAGACATGTTTTTGAGGAAAATTGGAAAAGAATGATTTTCATTTACAACATTGTGTGATATCAAGACAATGAAACACAAACATACACACGTTTGCACACACATGCGTATATACATACCTACATACATATATGCATACATACATACATTCATACATACAGATATACATATACATTTATATGTATATATGTATATATATATATATATATATATATATATATATATATATATATATATAT
>NC_068984.1:68477779-68479340 GCF_001194135.2 Octopus bimaculoides
TATATATATATATATATATATACCTGTCTGTCTATCTATCAGTCTATCTATCTATCTATCTCTCTATTTATCTGTGTGTGTGTATATATATATATATATATATGACCTGTTGTAAATTCTCTGTCTCTCCATTCTCCTTCCTTCAAGACATATTCTAAGCATTACCCACTATTCTTGTTTCCTTGGCTGTATTTTCTTCGATTATTCATCCTTGTCCACCATCCTAAATCACACTCTGTCTCGTTTTGCTTGCTTTGTTTTGTTTTGTTTGCTATCGTCCCTAATTCTCTGCAAGAAAACTCTTTTTGTAGGCACCACCAATTGGAAGTGCTCAGTCTTGCCGTTAAACTGAATATTACCAGTTTGTTAATAACTGATGAAGAATTACAGACCTTCTGTTTGTCTCCTGTTTGTTTTTACATTCGGTATACATTGTGTCGTTTGTTTATTTACCATACATTTTTTCATTTATTACATATATATATGTGTGTGTGTGTGTGTGTGTGTGTGTATATATGTATATATATATATATATACCCACACATACATACAGGGTGTGATGGGTAAATTGCCACCACTTTATATTCTTAATTTTGCACATGCACATTGTTTTTGATTTTGTTGGCTACATAGTATATTAGGGTCAGTTGGGCACTGTCTGTGACAAAAAAAAAGCACCATAACGCCAGAAATATGGAAGTGACATGCTGTACTGCTCGGCATTCATGCCAGAAGCTCCAATATGAACTTTTCAGAGTGTTTGGGTGTCAATCTGAAGACAGTGCAGAGGATTTGGAAAGAGTTGGATAAGTCTAATGGTGATTACGAAGGTAAGGCAACTCAGAAAACTCACTCTGATCATTCTGATAAGAAAAGAACTACTGAATTTGTTGGTGAGATCCAGGCCATGATTGACAACAATACCTCTAAGTCAATCAAGTCAAAGGACATGGGAGTGTCTGAGTTTCTTATCAGGCATGAAGACATTCAGTATTCCTCATACAAGATAAGGGAGGGCCAATTTTTATCCAAGCCATCAAGGACGAGAGGAAAGACTGCACTATGATGCTTTTCAACAAACTCAAGCATATCCTCCAACTGATATGCTTTGATTTTTCTCAGACGAGATAAAATTCTGCCAAGAGCAGATAGTGAACACACAGAACAACTGTACCGAGATTGATAAAAATCAAACATCCAGTCAGCATCATGGCGTTTGGAGTGATCACTAGTGATGGCAACGTTATACCTCTACTTATCTTTCCACACAACCTCAGACTCAACACGGAGGCCCATGGAGGAGGTGATGCTGCTCTGGGTGCAGAGAGTGGCTGCTAGAAGACCCTACATGGCAGTGAAACATGGGCTGTAACTGCTGAGGACATACGTAAGTTCGCAAGGAATGAAGCCAGTATGATGATGATATATATATAAATATATATATATAAATATATATAAATATATATATATAAATATATATAAATATATATATATAAATATATATATATAAATATATATATATAAATATATATATATAAATATATATATATAAATATATATA
>NC_068984.1:68486716-68487284 GCF_001194135.2 Octopus bimaculoides
TATATATATGTACATATAATATGTAAGTGTATATATAAATATATATATACTTGAAGCAACTGTACGCACACGTGCCATCTTTTTAAGGACACAAAAATGTAACACTAAAGGCCTAACGAACCTTATCCCTTTTTCCTTCTTTCCTTTTCTATTTTCCTTTTTACTCCTGTCAACCTTCGATCTCCTGTCAATATTCCTTTGGTAAAGTTCAAATCTTTCTGATGATGCTTGTTACATGGAACGAGATGAATGCAAGTTTACCTAAAATATAGCAAACAGAAACAGCTTTAAATGCTATCTTAACAATAACTAAACTATGACCATTCAATACTAATGATCAACTTCTAATTGTTACATGTTACTCCATTTCTTCTCTTACCTTATCTGAATATATTAAACCACGGTTTACCCTTAAAATACCAACTACTGTTAACCTTAAAGTAAGGCCTATACATAGTTAGGTAATGCACCAGTGGTGCCTATGGATATATTTATCCCTTAGGTGGTTGCATAACCTCTAACTCATAATTTTATATATATATATATATATATATATATATATATATAT
>NC_068984.1:68487294-68493242 GCF_001194135.2 Octopus bimaculoides
TACATATATATACATATATATACAGGGTGCTCTAAAAGTCACTGATGGGTTTCAATTTTTAATAAGTTCCTTAACTTTACAAATTAATGCATGCAATTTTGATACAATACAAAGGACATAATGGAAATTAATACACACAAGTCAAATTTTGCAACACCTTTACATCATATATGAAAAATGACAATGCTTAAATGGCAGCCAATTTGGCTTCCCCACTAGAAAAAATCTGGGCTAGTCAAGTCTAGAGAATGCAAAGGCCAGTTGAAATTGCCATAGTGGGAGATTATTCTCTCTCCAAAGCACAGGCATGTGAAGCCGAAAATGGCTGCCATTTAAGTGATGTCATTTTTCATATGTAATGTAGTGGTGTTGCAAACTTTGACTTGTGCATATTAATTTCCATTATGTCCTTTATATTGTATCGAAATTTCATGCATTTATTTGTAAAGTTAAGGTAATCATTAAAAATTGAAACCCATCAGTGGCTTTTGGGACAGCCAGTATATACATGCACACATAGATATATGTATATATTTCACCCTCTATCCTTTTGTTTTGCTCCTCATTCCTTACTGTAGAAGGGTGTAGGCTTTAAATGTCAAAGACTCTTCCATTTTTTCTGAACATCAAACTAATACAGCCTGTTTGTAGCCAAGATCAAGGAAGTGTTTTGAGATCGTTCCAGGACCACAATGAGAAATGCATGCATCAGGTGCCAGAAACATCTTGAAGCCATAGTGGGAGCAAAGGGTTTGAGTAAACTGTTATCTCCCAGCCATAATCTAGTCGATATATATTTAAAAAAAATTCTTTTATTTTTAGATGGGCTGCCATCTTTCCAAATTTAACTCAAATGCCCTGTAGTGGGATCGAAATCAAAACCATATCCTTTTATCCTTTTACTCGTTTAAATCATTTGACTGTGGCCATGCTAGAGCACCACCTTAAGGGGTTTTCATCAAACAAATCAACCCCAGGACTTATTCTTTGTAAGCCTAGTACTTATTTTATTGGTTTCTTAGGCTGAACCACTAATTTACAGAGGCACAAACACACCAGCATTAGTTGTCAAGAGATGGTGGGGGGGGGGACAAACACAGACACAAACACACAAATATATGCACACACACACACACACACATACGAAGGGCTTCTTTTAGTTTCCATCTACCAAATCCATTCACAAGTCTGTGGTCGGCCTGAAGATATAGTTGAAGACACCTGCCCAAGGTGTCATGCAGTGAGACTGAACCCAGAACCGTGTGATTGGGAAACAAGCTTCTTACTACCCAGCCACACCTGTGCCTGGCTGCAAAGTGAATTTCTTAAACACACAAACATATCTGCATATACTTGAGATGATATTTTTTTAAATCCATCTTTCAGTACAGCTCATCATCACCTCTCAAATTATTTTACTACAAATCTCACAGACAGGAATAAATGAAGAAAGAACCAAAAAAAAAAAAGAAAATTATAATAAAAAAATAAAAATGTAAGGAAGAAAGAAAAGGGTATCAATCAGTCAGTTAGTCATTTGTCAGTATGCATCAATACTAACAAACTCTTTGAAAATATTTACAATATTATTTCTGAGACTGAATCTTGAGATTCCTGAGTAGATGTCTACAGGTTATAGGTATGTTGTCATAAAGCATTATTGTTACTGAAACTGCCTTGAAAAATATGACAACACTTATTGTATGTAGACAATGATTGCGTTGTCTACAGTTACACCAGTCACATATGGAAATCATATGCCATTATTTATGACAGTTGTTACTTTTCCCAGAAACTTCCGTAACTGTTAACATAATGGTAAGATTACTTGGAATTTATACTCTAAGTTGTCACCAATTTTTGAAACAAATTCCAAGACATGGCTGTGTGGTAAGACGTTTGCTTCCAGATCACATGACTCCAGGTTCAGTTTCACTGCATTGAACCTTGAGCAAGTCTCTTCTACTATAGCCTCAGGCTGACCAAATTCGGTGAGTGTATTTGGTAGACGAAAACTTAAAAGAAGAATGTTGTATATGTGTGTGTGTCTTTGTGTCTGTGTTGCCAAAATTTATCTTTTGTTTACTTGTTTCAGTTATTTGAATGTGGCCATGCTGGGGCACCACCGTGTAGAAATTTTAGCCTGGTACTTACTCTATCAATGTATTTAGCTGAATTGCTAAGTTATAGGGACATAAACATACCAACACTGGTTGTCAAGCAGTGGAGTGGGGCAAACACAGATTCAAAGACACACACCATGCACATACGCGAGGGCTTCTTTTAAGTTTTCGTCTACCAAATACACTCACCGAATTTGGTTGGCCCAAGACTATAATAGAAGATGCTTGCTCTAGGTACCCCACAGTGGAACTGAACCCAGAACCATGTGGTTGGGAAGCCTACTTATTACTACACAGCCATGTCTGCACTTACTAAAACATGTCTTTAACTTACTAAAACAATATTAAAAAAGATTTATAAATGTTCATGTAAAAATGAAAATTAAAATATTTTGTGAATGTGGAATTTCCATGGGTCCTTCTGGTAATAGTTTCCTTTCTTTTTTTATATATATGGGATACTATATTCTGCTGACTTCTTTGATTAAATATTTCTAACCCAATTCCTTAGAATTTTTTCAGTGAATAATTGGGTGACATTAAGTAACTTGGGAATAAACAAGAATTTCAAATTATTTGAATTATTCATTTACTTTGTAAGTTTTCCAATTTAAAATTATGGACATCAAAATAAGAAGAAAAGAATTATATATGCACACACACACACACACATACACCCAAAAATACACACTGACACAAACACACACACACGTTATCTTGAATGAATGAAAGACAGAAAGAATACCTATATAGATAGAACCAAAGTTTCTAATTCCTTTAACCTCATTTCCATTCTGTTTTCATAATTGTGACATTGTAAATATGAAAGGTATTTATGATGTACTACAACTTTGTAATGCAAAAAAAAACACACATTACAATTTATTGAGGGAAGAAAGTAGGTTGGAAATGTTTCCTTACGAACTAAAACTGCATCCTTGCTTCAACTCTTGACAAACACTAGCATAATTCATCTGTTTGTTAATACCATATGAAAGGAGTATAAATGTCAAAATGTGTTATACTTTAACTTTACTAAAATATATCACCAATCAAAAATATGTCCCTCTGGCAAGAATCCTTTGAGTTCAACATTGCCTTTGATCCTTTGATGGTCAATAAAACAAAATACAATCAAGTACTTTGGTTGCTATAATCAACAAATTGTTGCCCCTTGAAACTGCTGGCCTTGTGCCTAAATAAGGAGCTATTATTAAAGTCAGCAAACTAGCAATATTTTTAGAGCAATAGAAAAATGCTTTTGTAGTATTTATTCTGAATCTTTAACTTCTGAGTTCAAATCAGGCTGAGGTTGACTTTATTTTATTCCTTTTGGGTTGATAAAATAGGTACCAGTTGAAAACTGGGTACCAGTTGAGTACTAGGTACCAGTTGAGTACTAGGTACCAGTTGAGCACTAGGTACCAGTTGAGCACTAGGATCAATGTAATTGATTTACCCCCGCCACCAAAATTTCTGGCCTTGTCTCAAAATTTGAAGCCAACTGAACACTCATGTGTCGTCTTTGATGGGCGAGTCCATCAGTACCAGCAGCAGCAGCAGGAATAGTAAGTTGATGGGCTGGCAGAATTGTTACCACACCTAAAAAAAAAAAAAAGTAAATAAAATGCTTAGCAGCATTTCTTCCAACTCTTTTAGATTCTGAGTTCAAATTCTGCCGAGGTTGACTTTACTTTTCATCATTTCGGGGTCAATATTATAATCAATATTATTATTTTTTACCATTATTATTAATGCAGCAAGTTTGCAGAATCATTAGCACACTGAACAAAATGCTTAGTGACATTTCCTCTGCTTCCATGTTCTGAGTTCAAATTTCACTAAAGTTGACTGCTTCATATCCTTTCAGAAGTTAATAAAATAAGTAGCAAATGAACACTGAGATTGATGTAATTAGCTAACCCCATCCCTCAAAATTACAGGCCTTGTGCCTTTAGTAGAAAGGATTATTATTATTATAACAGTGGTGGACTGAAATTTTATACTGGAAATAAACCCTCACACAAATGTATTTACACATGGTTAATAACATTTATTAAATATATGTATGTGTCGCTGATTAACTGAGACTACACATACTGACAGTTGACAAAAATTCTTTCAGGTGTCTATATACAAGCAAACAGATACTTCCTTCCCTTATGTCTTCAAAACTTAAAAGCAACTGTGATAAGTCCAGAAAAATCTACCAACTGAAATTTTTGTGTGGTAATAACAAAGTGAGTGAGAGTGGAACGTATCTTTGGTGAAAGCAATATACAAGTATGACATGTAATAGATCTAGCTAGCAAAAAATCATTTTTCTTTCCCAAAAACTTCAGTTAGCTGATTTTATCGAAATTATCTCCCTTGTTTGTTGTTTTAGATTTTGAGCATCCCTACTGGGAGATTTCGTCTAGTCATAGCATGAATAAACTCTGAACACACACATACATCAATATTTACAAACTTACATAATGCATACGTGCATACATACATATATACATGTATGTATAAATGTAAGAGTGTATGTAAGTATTTATATATTCATACACACATTCACATACAGCATATTAACTCATATTATATTGAAGAAATATGAAAGAATCACAGAAGGTAAATCTAATTTTTTTTTATCAGTATATTTCAGAAATCTGAATTTACAAATCTCTTACATATTTCATACAATTCCTTTTATCAATACCCACAAACACACACACATACACATAGATTCACTCACATACTTGCAGACTTGCACATAAGCATGAACGTCGCTTGAGTATATGCAATGTTTGTTTGAGTTTGTGCTTGACATATGTTGATGTATGTGTCTTACAAATCTAGAGATGTACCTCTATATTTCTTATATAATGTAAAAGGTGACTAATGGAAAGATCCAACTTAGTTTATAATAATATATGCATGATAACATTAGAACAGAATCAACATCAGGATTCCCCCCTGTATTACAACAATATGTATACAGTTTTGCATGTAAACTTTAAAAGCAATATTTAAAAAAAGAATTGTGTTTCTGTCGTGAACATGATATTGTATATATCTATGTATCTGTAGTGTATAATTCATGTGTTTGTACATGTGTGAAATATATATATATGTGTGAAATATATATATATATAGGTGTGTGTATGTGCATGAATGTATATATACATGCATACATGTATATATGAATTTATATAACTCACACATTTTATACATTTCATTTTAAAATATATATTTTATATGAAAATATAACAACGTAAAATGAGAAAATGTTTAAATGATTCTGCAAAGGAAGAAAAATTCAAAAATAAGTTGCAGAATGCAACTGAAGAAAAGAAGAACATTAAATGTATTAATATATAAACATGTGAAAGTATTTCAAAAAGTGATATAATATACATGTAAGGAAAATTAGCTTCCAGTGTTATAACTTGCACTCGTCTATGTGTTATGTACTTTCTTTATTGGAAGTATTATCGATGACTACATACAAGCTACTATTTTAACACATGGATTGAAGTGTGTACTTAAATAAATAATATTGATTTATCACAATGGTATAATACCACAGTTGCATCACCTTCTTGAAATAATGAATAAATTCCCACAAATCAGAACCAATCATTATTTATAAAGTGTAATGCATGTTAGAGAATTTAGTCTGTGATACTGTATAATTGAAATATAGATATAAGTGGTTTGTCGTTGCTAGAATATCTTTTTTTGTTTTGGATAAGTCTCTTTGGTTAGTTCTGAGTTGGAACTAAACAACAACAACCACAAATATATATATATATATATATATATATATATATATATATA
>NC_068984.1:68494519-68500011 GCF_001194135.2 Octopus bimaculoides
CATCTTATTATCAGTAATTCCGCTCTTCGGAGATGCATTAAGAACCATTAGTATATATATATAATATTAAAACATTAGAAATATTAAAAATTAAAAATGAAAAATTAAAAATAATAATATATACTGTCCTTTCTATAAGTTGTCAAATTAATCCTTCTGAAGTATGTAAAGTTTGTTCGTTTCTTCCTTTGTTGAAATTTTGAGTGTTAAACACTTATTTGTATAAGAATTGGTATATTTTTTAAAAGTATAGAAGATCTCGGCGAACTTCATCCTGCTATTAGACGTATTGGTTATCCTATAAATCCGATTCAATTTTGAAAATTCATCCACCTCGAATATTTAACATTGAATTTTAAATTTTAGAATATTGCAAATAAATAGTTTTTGTTAGAAGATTCCATTTCAAATTTTTTTTTTTTTTTTTTTCATGAAGTAATATATTGGAATCCGAGTTCAAACTCTCGGCATTCATTTTTAATTAATTAATTGTAAATTGCTATCATTAGAATTCCCCCACTAAGTCTCTACGTTTAACATGCATATATATCTAATATTTACCCCTATATATATGTATATATAAATATATGTATATACACCCAAATATCTGCGCTTTTTATATAGATATGTTCATAAGAATACACACATGTGTTTCTTTATTTTACCTTATTTTGGGATTTATTATAATATTTGAAGGTTTTATAATATCTATGTTTGCATGATGTTATCGCATCTAATCTATTATTTATTAAATTATCTAGTTTATATAATAATATATTCAGCGATTCTATTGTGCATAAACGGCAATATTTTGATTTATGTGTGTATGGTGTGGCAGAATCCATTATTGACCAGTCTAGTTTATAATTAATTTTATTTTTATTAAGTTTTTGTATATATGTAGCTAGTGAAGTTGTATTATTATTTGTATTTGGTTTAAAGGAATGTATACCATTTTATGTGAGTTATTAGTGATTGTTACTATGCATTTATATATTATATTTAATCTTTTGCAATTTCCTTGTAAAGGACATATATTTTTTTTTTTTTTTTACATGAGCAATTATTATTATTGGGTTGTATTATTGGGTTTATTGCTATATTTTGTCTTTTTTCAGTTATATGGTATTTATTATGTTTTTGCTGTCGTATTATATCAGTATTATTATTAGGGGTTAGCGTATTTATATTCTTATATTTATTTGCACTTCTATTTATGATGTCATTATTATTGCTATTATTATTATATATATACACATTTATTTGCTCAAGATAATTGAGCACTCAGCATAAGTTCAGTTATATATTCTTTTAGAATGTTTCTTTTAGAATATTACTTATAAAAGTTATATATATATACATATATATATATATATATATATATATATATATATATATATATATATATATATATATATATATATATATATATACGCATGTAATACAATTTTTCTGAATTATCAGATTTTTTATATGCTAGACCACTGGTTTCAAAATTGAAATTAATATTCAATTTATCACCCTCAGTATATAAATATATATATATATAGGCATGCATGATGCATGTATGCATATCGTTATACAGTTTTCTTCAAGATTTCTTGCCAATAGAGAAAGAGTCGGTTTCTAACCTAGATTCAAGGGTCCTTTATTGGAATTTTAACACCAACAGGATATTTTTGCATGTGCTGGTGGCACGTAAAACGACCATTCAAGCGTTATTTTTACCAGTGTTGCCTGACTGGCTCCTGTGCTGGTGGCACGTAAAAAACACCATTCAAGCATGGTTGTTGCCAGTGCCTCCTGACTGGCTTCCATGCTGGTGGCATGTAAAAAGCATCCACTACAATCTTGAAGTAGTTGGCGTTAGGAAGGGCATCCAACTGTAGAAACTTTGCCAGATCAGGTTGCATCCTGGTGCAGCCTTCTGGCTTGCCAGCCCTCAGTCAAACCGTCCAACCCATGCCAGCATGGAAAGCGGACGTTAAACGATGATGATGATGATGATGATGTGTGTATTTGTGCAGTATTTGGAGTATTTGAAGAACATGTGCAGATTTGTATGTCTGTATGTACCAGGAATGTGCCATCTAGGTAGGCGAGGTAAGCAGTGCCTACCTTGAATAAAATAGATCGATAGCTACATTTTCCTCTCATGGAAAATTCAATAAAATTATAAAAGTTAGTCTGATTACTATGCATAAAATGCAAAATGTTTTACTTTTTGTAGATTAGGTAGGCATAATTCACCCCTGCTTTTCAATCACAGTATCTAAGCTGTGCATGGTACTGCTGTAGTACATGTGCCACATACATTCCAACAACACTATTTTCTTGACATGCTATAAAGGCAGAAATCGATCTGCCTGTGTTTCACTTATTTTTTGTGTGTTTTACTACATAAAGGTTGCAAACTGGCTAGCCTGAGTTATTACTGATGGTACGTACCTGATATGTACCTATGTATGTATGTACGTGCGTAAGTATGAATGAATTTTCTTTATTGCATTCGCAAATACCCCTGTTCACAACATGTATTGCTTTGTACAGAGCTGAGTTTAAATCTATTCACTACTAAAACATTATCTGTTTCCCTGTTTACATATATTGAGATTTAAGTGTGAACAATACATAATGGCAAAAGAAAAACAAAATATTGTGATTAATGTAAATTTAAGCACAACTATTTTGCCTAACACAAATTTCAAAGCCATCTTATGCAATACTACCCCACCCATCACTCAAGGGTTTTTTGTCTGCTGAGGTGTTTTGTGAAACCACTAGTGTTGGTGTGGCTTGAGAAAGAACTCAGTATATTCGGCAAAGTAATTGGCATTAGAAAGGGTCTCCAGCTGTATGAAGTGTGCTAAAGCTAATGTTGGATTTCAATGCAGTCCTCAGACATGTCAGATCCAGTCAAATCATCCAGTCTGTTCATGGAATGCATATACTAAATGACGACGACGACAATGATGAGGATGAAGATGATGACGATGATGATGAGGCTGAAGATGATGATGATGAAGATGATGATTCTGTATCCTGGAACACTGGAAACTATAAATTGTTGATATCAACATAGAAAAGTAATTCTAAGCCATTCATGAAATAGAGGAAATTTATGAAGAACATCAACACACACTGGGTTGCTCACCACAAACCTACAAATACACACGCACGCACACATACACAGAGAATGACGGAGAAAAGTAAGGAAAAATCCATCATTGTAATCTGTATCTGTGTTCTGTCTTTGCACAGATATACAAAGAGAAGGTGAGAAAGAAAAGGAGAGAGAGAAATAGAGGGACAATAAAAAGAGGAAGAGAGAAAGGGAGGGAGGGAGAAAGAGAGGTGTGGATATACCTTTGGTGGTTTCTTCTCCATCACAAACTTTCAAATAAATAATGGTATTTTCGTTTAGCATTCATAACTTCCTTTTTTTAATAAAAAAATATTGGCACTTCTTCATTTCCAGAGACCCATGAAATTGAAAGTATTTACCTTGTCAGAAGTAAGATTTTTCCTGGTCAAAGAGTGAAAATTTTTCCCTCTTGCCAAAAGAAATTTTTTTCTCTTGCCAAAAGTATTTTTAATGGGAGAAAAGTGAATGTATTTTTATGGGTTATAGTATTAATGATCACTATTTCTTACACCCAATAATACATGAGCATTGGTGACTTGCTCTCACACACAAGAGATAATTTGGAAAAATATTTGTTTGCAATAAAATTTCTTGCAATAAACTATTTTGGTGCATCCCCATAAGCACCCATCTGCATGATGTGGGTCTTCACTAAGTTTTACATCTTCCCCAATCCAGAATGTAGTGAAATGTAATGAAGAAGACCAGTCATCTGCACAAAAGTAATTGCATTTTGTGTTATTTGCAGCAACCCTTGCTAATTCTCTATTAACATTAAATACACTTGAGCAGAAATTAATCATGCATTGCTTGTGTTAATTGAGAATTTAATTAAAATATATGGTGGACCCATCTTCAATATTGACAAATAACATGCTGGATGGCTTCGTAGCATAAAGCTAGTTTTCTGATGAGTCTCTGTTTTATTTTCATGTCTTAGTACTTTCTCTTTGTAGGAAAACACTTTTAATTTTTTAACCTGGAAACTACCTACTTTTTTGGAATAAATGCTTTCATTTTCACGGATCCCTAGAAAAATGAAATGTTGAAATATTTTGTTATTGACAATTCTTGCTTTTGACAATCAGAGAAAATAGCTTGCTAAGACAAGTTATGATGTACTTGGCAAATTTTGACACATGGCCAGAAAATTTAGGGTAGGTGTTAATTTGTTTACATCAACCCCAGTGTTCAATGGGTGCTAATTTTATCTAGATGTTTTAACAAAGGTGATAATTAACATGAAGTTGAAACCATGGGGTTACAAAGTGACTTTCTTAACCACACAATTATGCCTAGACAATTATACATGCTATATCTTACAATTAAACAATATATAAATTAAACAACTATTAATTGCCTGGGTTGTTTAATATGAACACCAGTTCACTTAAATTGTTTTTGTTTTCTATTCTTTGAAGAAAAGTTTTAAAATTTTGAAAAACAAATTTTTACATCTAAAATAAAATGTTTTTACTACAAATATTTGAAAAGAAATAAAGGAATTTCAGAGCTATAAAAAAAAAATTTAACAGACTTGATAAACAAGTGTTGTTCCATACATTTATGGTAAGTTCCTTTATAATTCCAGGTACCATGCAAGTACCAGGTGGATAAAGACAGAGTTGATCAGGTAGTCAGACATTTTATAGCTGTAATTAGCTTGTAGCCTTTCTTTAATGCTTGATTAAATGAAAAAAGAAGATGAGCTGGTTGTAAACTGGCATCGATTCTGAACAACTACCTTTAGGGAGTTAACTGAAGATCTTGAAACTACTCATTTTTATGTAGTAATAAATTCATTAATCAATTAATCTACAGGCAACCATGAGTGTGACATATAAGGTTGTACAATTATTTACAGGTATATAGGAAAGAATGTTGTAAGAGATATGCTTATCAGTTTTATACATCTTTAGAAGAAAATACACTTGACTAAGCTTTGACATATCGTGCCTGGTAAAAATCAAAACAAATTTAGAGACTAAATGCATCTGATAACACATGGAAGTGGTTATCCCATAAATTGTCTTTTGAGAAATTGAGAATGAAGGATTATTAGTGGTTTGTTAAGAGAATCTTACAGACTCATATTAACTTCTGTATACCAAAATATTGGTTCACATTGATGAATCAAACACAGTGCTATAAATGTTTACTTTAAAGGAGAGTGGGCTGAAATGAAAATTATATATATTGGAGTGGCTGTGTGGTAAGTAGCTTGCTTACCAACCACATAGTTCCAGGTTCAGTCCCACTGCATGGCACCTTAGGCAAGTTTCTTCTACTATAGTCTCGGGCTGACCAAAGCCTTGTGAGTGGATTTGGTAGACAGAAACTGAAAGAA
>NC_068984.1:68500021-68502351 GCF_001194135.2 Octopus bimaculoides
ATATATATATATATATATATATATATATATATATATATATATATATACACGTATGTACAAAGGTCTTCTTTCAGTTATTGTTTACTAAATCCACTCACAATGCTTTGGTTAACTCAGAGCTAGAGGAAAAGATAGTTACTCAAGATGCTACACAGTGGGACTGAAACTGGAACCAGTTCCTAGGAAGCAAACTGCTAACCACACAGCCATGCCTGTACCTATATTCTCATTTTCTTTTTCTAAAACCCAAGATACCTTGGGTGATATTATCTAAATTGTTATTTCTCTTTTCTTTCAAAGATATCAGAGATATTTCGCTGTTATTTTTAGCAGATCAACCACTCGCATGGAAGCTCCTCTTCATTGTATAGGCATTGTATTTACAACAACAAAAAAATAAAAGAAGAATAAAGTAAAAGTAAATGTACAATTGTTTGTAGATTGAGAGAGAAAAGCAGAATGTTGGGTATTTCTGATACACTCAGCTAGATGGCAGCAGTTGATGTTCCAATGAACTAAAGACCATATACTAATTACTTCACTTGCTAGAAGACAAATATGAGTTATATGACATAAATAGCATAATTGGTGCTGGAGGTAGTTCTAATGAAATTATGGTAGCATGAGCAAAGACTTCGTTGAACAAGTTTAAATATATGTTACAATGCTATTGATGGCATAGATTTCCTCTCTGTACTAAAAGGTAGGCAAAATAATGCATAGGGGAAATCCAGAAACTGCAAAAACAAAACAAAATAAAACACAAAATAAATAGCAAACTGAGAGTTTACATTGGTTACAGTTAATTAGTTCATTGGAGAATTTAAAACAATCAAAGAGGCAAGAAACCAAATTGTTAGAATTTTCTTCCTTTACAGCAATTAGATTTATCAAATATTTCTATGAATTATTTTCTATAATACATATCTTAAATTTATTGTTGTGTTCCATAAGACAGCATAGCATGGGTAAGCAATTCTAAATTTCTATAGAAAGCACAAGCTGATTGATTAACAATTTTTTTAATAATAATTCATTTTTAGTGATGGAAGCAATATTCATTCAAAATTAGTGATATGTATACATACTTTGAGTGTGCATATATGTTTAAAACCTTCTAAACTGTGGTATTCATCTTGAAAAAGTATCTGTCACAAATGAAGAAGTTTTGTTTAGCCTGCCAGCAAAATGCGATATCAGTGACCTTTCAAGCACTGTTTAACTATACCAGCTAGCAACGGATGTTTGCTTTACATGAGGCAATGCAGAAATTTTCTGTCGATGAAGCTAACAAACAATTTCACCACTAAAACTGGATGACCTTCACCTGCTGCTGATATTTTTCTGTGTTTTTAACACTATATGTCTAGAAGAGATACTTTCTCAAGATGAATTTTGTAGTTTAGAAGGCTTTTAACATATACACACTCCAAGTATGTATGCAGATTGTTTTTTTTTTTATGATGTAGTTTGGGAGAGAAGTGCAGTGCTCATGAAACTTTTATTTATTTAATTACAACAAGGGTGCCAATCTGCTAGAAGTAGACCTCAAATGGTTTAGGAACCACTTAGATTATAACTCCATTATCACAATCTTGTGGTAATGGAGTAATAATCTCAGTGGTTCCTAGACCATTTGGGGTTTACTTCTACCACACTGGCATTGTAATTGTTCAATTCCCTTATTGTAATTTTAATATAAATTGACCATTATGGTATTTTAGTATGCTGGTCACTGATAAATCATTAAATAATGACTTCATCCTAATTATGTATTTATTTAATTTGTTTGACTAAAACCCATGAAGGTGGTGCTCCAGCATGGCCACAGCCAAATGACTGAAACAAGTAAAGGAGTAAAAGAGTAAAAGAGAATAAGTTCGTCTTCTGTCTTTTACTTGTTTCAGGCATTGGACTCTGGCCATTCTGGGGCACCACCTTGGCAGGTTTAGTTGAAAAAATCCCCCACCCTGTCCCACCCACCTGCCTCTGCCACCACATTACTTATTTTTTAAGCTTGGTACTTATTCTATCAGTCTCATGTGCTGGACACCTAAGTTACAGGGAAGTGACCAAACTAATACTGTTTGCCAAGCAGTAGTGGTGACAAAGGCACAAACACACACACGTATATACGTTTATATTTATTATTCTTAAACAAGAATGTTATTGACTGTCAATAACATCCTTGTATAAGAATATTAAATTTGTAATCTACAAAAAATATACAGTAACCCATCACATTAATGTAAAATTTTTTTTTATTATAACTAAACATAAAAACAAATATTTTATATGTGCGTATACACACACACACACACACACACACA
>NC_068984.1:68502369-68504490 GCF_001194135.2 Octopus bimaculoides
TATATATATATATATATATATATATATATATATATATATATTTATATATATATCATAGCTATTATGCAAAAGTTTCATCAGTCCAAAACATTGCTTTTTTCAGAAAACAAAAATATCGTTTCACCATTCCATAGCAAAACCATTGTTCTACACTTTGACAATTTTTGATATCCTGGCATCTGAAGGAGCTGGAGATACAATAGTTTGACCAAAAGAACCGGCTATTGCAAGTAAAAATAAATATTGAAAAAATGCATGTGGCCAAATTTGGACATACGACAGTTTAACTTAATAGCAATTATATATATATTCTTTTATTCTTTTACTTGTTTCAGTCATTTTACTGTGGAGCACTGCTTCAAATGGTTTTAGTGGAGGAAATCAATCCCAGAACTTATTCTTTATAAGCCTACTACTTATTCTATCAGTCTCTTTTATTGAACTGCCAAGTTATGGGGACATAAACACATCAGCATTGGTTGTCTAGCAGTGGCAGGGGGGACAAACACAGACACACACATATAAATACAAATATATATATATATATACATATATATATATACGATGGGCTTCTTTCAGTTTCCATCTACCAAATCGAGTCACAAGGCTTTGGTTGGCCTGAGGCTATAGCAGAAGACATTTGCCTAAGGAGCCATGCAGTGGGACTGAACTTGGAACAATGTGGCTGGAAAGCAAGCTTCTTACCATGTAGCCACCTTCCAGTCACTGGGCCTCACAGAGGCAATGCCAAATAACCAAGACCTTTGGCAATATGCTGTACTTGAGAAGAAGACCCATCAAGCCAAGTGAAATCATAGTCATGGCAGATACTGGTGCTATGCAAACTGATACCCATGCCGGAGATACATAAAATCACGCATTACACTCATGGAGTGGTTGGCATTGAGAAGGGCATCCAGCCATAGAAACCATACCAAATCAGACTAGAGTCTGGTGCATTACCCCAGCTTACCAACCTTGGTCAAACCGTCCAACCCATGCCAGCATGGACAGTGGATACTAAATGATGATGATGATGATGGTATATATATATATATATATATACATATATATCTACAATGAGCTTCTTTCAGTTTCTGCCTACTAAATCCACTCACACGGCTTTGGCTGCCCCAAGGCTATAGTGGAAGACACTTGCCCAAGGTGCCATGCAGTCAGGCTGAACCTGGGACCATGTGGTTGTTGAGAAGCAAACCTCTTACCACACAGCCTTTATTAATTTCCAACAATTTTCTTCCAAAGTTATGTCAACAGAATAATGCAATAATAATGTAATCAAATGTATTGACTAAAGCAACAAGAGAAATGACTGGAATTGTTATGTGAATGGATCAGATACAATGGATGAGAAAAAGAAAAAAAAGGAGATTATGATGAATTGATAGAAGTGAGCCATAAGAGATGTAGATCAAGGAAGACTTGGGACAGTAGACTGGAAGCAGCAGAGTGGAGATTATTGGGCTTCAGATGATATCGCCACATGAGATCAAGAACCATGAAACAATGCTTTACTGTAAGTAGACTCATCCAAGCCATGCCAGCATTTAAAAATAAATGGAAGTTAAAACAACGAGAAAAACGATGCTGTTGATAATACACATAGTGATGAGTATTGTAATGTGGGGGAGGGAGAAGATAACAATGAAAAACATGATTTGGCTGAGTTAATAGGGAAAAGGTTTAATGTTTAATTATGTAATTACAGATTTAGATAAAATATAATATTGGTTCAGTGGAGAGAATCAACAAAAATTGTTCTGCGTATTGATTAAAATATCAGATTGAATCAAAATGTTTGTCGTGTAGTGGCTATCATGTAATATTATTTATTTATCACAAATAGCAATCAGCAAATGAAAAGTAAATTTATACACATGCCACATTGAAAGGCAAGTTATTTTGTAAGTAAATCTATATGAAAGGTTCAGTTTATCTTATTGAGTGAAAATAATATGAAAGCAGATGAGATTAAAATAACAAGATTTGAAGACCGAAACATGCAAACACAACGACTGCATGAATACACAAGCACTAGTGTGGGCATATGTCTCTATCTATCTATCTATCTATCTATCTATCCATCTATATATCTATCTATCT
>NC_068984.1:68504500-68505092 GCF_001194135.2 Octopus bimaculoides
CCATATGTACATGTATATGCACATATGTATCAGTAAAAATATATTTACATGTGTCAATCCCTCTCTCTCTCTCTCTCTCTCTCTCTGTATATATATATATATATATATATATATATATATATATATATATATATATATATATATATATATATATATGCACATCCCCGCATATATATCTATACATACGAATATGCATATATATTCATATATTCATAGGCCTATATATGTTATGTATGTGTGTATATGCATATCTGTATGTGCACACACACAGAAATGGAGGTATGCCATTCCTTTTCTCTGTTGCCAAATAAATATTTACTATTTAAAGTATCAGTTACTTATAAATAAAGTAATACATTATAATTAACATAATTATTTGGGGTGGAGCTGGGCACACTATATCCTTGCAATGGTTCAGTAGTAACAGGACCAGATGTTTGCCGCATAGCTTTCTCGCAACCTGCAGGATGGGATTTGAACTTTGTACTACAGTTTAATGACATGCATGAGATTTACAGACCAGGTAGCTTGATATGGGAGAGCTTATATATATATATATATATATAAATATATATATATATATATATATATA
>NC_068984.1:68505759-68508596 GCF_001194135.2 Octopus bimaculoides
TATATATATATATATATACTAATTTGAGGAAAGAGTTTGTGTGCCATGTCAAAATAATGATTTTTTATGCAAGAATTTATTCAAAATCAACTACAACTATTCTTCAAAATAAAGGCCATTTTTCTTGACCTTCTACCAATGATCTGCAAGGTTTTGGATTTAGTCAAAGTACCAATTCTTTGGCAATTCTTTGACAAGCTTCAACTTCATCGAATGACTCAAATTGATGACCTTTCATAAAGTGCTGCATTGATCAGAAGAGACTGCAGTCAGATGGAGCAATGTCTGGACTATAGGCTGGATGCAGCAGAACTTCCACACCATCCAATTCTTCAATCTTGTTGCTGGTCTTCTTAGCCATATGCAGCTTTGCATTGTCCTGTTGAAACAAAGCGTGTTTTCGACGAACAAATCTTGGGTATTTTTCAACAGTGAGTCACCATTGAACATGACATGAACTGAATGAACACACACACACCACAAAAATATATAAAAAGCATTGTTTTAACATGGCACACAAAGTTTATCCTCAACCTAATATTACTCTCTTACTAAGTAACTTGTTGCAGCCATTTGACTGTACCATGCTGGAACACAGCCTTAAAGAAATTTTGGATGTAGAAATTGACCCTTGGACTTATACTTTGTAAGCCTAGTACTTATTCTATTGGTCACTTTTGCCAAATGGTAAGTTATAGGGATGTATACATACCAACACAGTCACAAACACATACACATACATATATACATTTACAGGGTGCAATGGGAAAATTATCGCCATTTAAAATTTTTAATTTCATGCAAGCGCATTGTGTTTTTAATTTTGTTGAATACACAGTATAGTAGGGTCTGTTAGGTACTGTCTGTGAGATAAACAGCACCATGTCACAATTCACTCTGCCAGAAATTTGGAAACGACATGCTGTACAGCTTGGCTTTCATGCAAGAAGCTCTAATATGAACATTTCAGAGTGTTGGGGTGTCAATCTAAGGACAGTGCAATCCGAAGACATATACTGAGAGTGTGACAGAAATCAAACATCCAGTCAACATCATGGTATCTGGAGTGATCACTAGTTATACCTCCATTCATCTTCCCACATGGTCAAAGACTCAACATGGAGGCTTACATCAAGGACTTAGAGGAGGTAGCGCTGCCCTGGGTCAAGAAGGTGGTTGCTGGAAGAGCCTATTTCTGACAACAGGACTCTGCACATGCCACACAAACAGGAGAACCCAGTCATGGCTGTCAGACAATTTCTGTAACCACATCACCCCTAACATCTGACTACTTAACTCCTCAGACTGCAAACCCTTGATTACTATGTGTGGGGTGCAGTTGAGTGAGAGACCAACATAACTCCTTGTGACACCAAAGATGAACTAAAGGTAAGGGTTATCACAGCATTCACCAGCTTAAACAAAGAGACTGTCCAGAAGAGTTGCAGGAGATTGTGAAGTCATCTGGGGGCCATAATTAAAGCCAATGGCGATTTCATTGAATAAATTTACTCTTTTGTATTTTCAAGGTATTTTTATGTAATTTCGATAAATATATTTGTTAAAATGAGTTGTCAGTATTATTTTCATTTTTGCGTAATTTAGATGACAGTTTATTCACCGCACCCTGTGTGTGTATATATATATATATATATATATATGATGCAAGAGAGTTAAGGGTTGAGTATTCAACCCACTAAGGGATAGTATCTATCCAATATACTGCTGGAAGGGTACCCATTTATTGTTACACTAGTGTTATACCAAGTGCAATAAGTGGGTGCAATAAGGGGGTTATTTTTACCCTAAATTTATATAGCAATAAGAAAATGGAGGAGAATATGGCTGAATGAGGGTGTGGCATAGAAGGGGGGAACGCTACAGAAACACATGTGTCATGAAGAGAGACACATGGTGGGGCCAATGTATCATGGTTTGGGGTGCCATAGGTCTGAAACAGAGAATTAGTCCACATTTGTTCCAAAATGTTGCTGCAGGCAGAGCGAATGGCATCATAGTGCAGCTCTACATGGACCTGATCTTAAGACCTCACATCATGCCCTTTTTCACGCATCACTATAACCACATGTTCTAGCAGGACAATGCTCCCACACAGCCAGGATCACCATGGACTTCCTGCATCAGCACAACCTCAGAACCATGCTGTGATCAGCTCTCAGCCTGGATTTGAACCCAACTGAACACCTGTGGGATGAAATCCAGAGACGGCTGAACCAGGTGATCCCAAGGCTGACAACTTGTGAGGAACTGGAGGAAGCTTTCCTGAGGGTGTGAGCACAGGTGCTAATGGCTTTTATGAACCACTTCATGCACTCCATGTACCGACAGTGTATGGCTGTTTTGAACACCCAGGTAGGGCATACATTGTATTGAACATGTTACACACTACAATCTCAATGTACTGGATCCACCCAGTACCAGAACACAAGACAATGACCCATAGACTGTGGTCAAATGCATCCAAGAAATTGACTTTTTCAGATTTATCAAAATTTATCTGTGACATAATGAAATTAAAACATATTTCACAGTCACACACATCTCGCATTACTTTTGCAGTTCAGTGTAGATGAATTTCCTATTACATATTACTCAAACCTGAAATACATGTATTTAATTATTTCAGATTATCACAATTTGTTTTGACTTCATTATTACAACTAACATGACTCGATGCAAATAGAAACTAGTTGAAGTGGACTCCACTTATGCAGATACTCTAACAATGTAACAATGATTTAGAGCAATTTCAACTAGTTTCTTATATTTGACTTGAGCCATAACACTGTGTGCATATATATATATATATATATATA
>NC_068984.1:68508726-68510569 GCF_001194135.2 Octopus bimaculoides
CTGGGTCATCATATTAATTCATTCACTTTTTTTCGGCTTGGTACTCCTGAATTGTCACCTGCCTGAAATACGGTAAAAATTTTAAAACGAAAAATCTGAAGTTGAGGAGATAAAACAAGCTTACAAAAAACATTAAAATGTCTATGTTGAAAATATTTTTTTAACTAATTCAAATATCAAGGGAATGGATTAAAATAAATGGAAAGAAAAATTAATTAATTTAATTGCCAACCCAAGATACATATATATATATATATATATATATATATATATATAGGGTTGTCAGATATTGATACGCACACAAACTTTCAGATTATGCATTGCTGAAAGCAAGTTCAACACTCAACAAATCTGTAGAATGTCTTAATGTCATGGCAGAGATCTTCACTAAGTACCATCACTTCAATAATTATTTACTGAAATACTGGAAAATTATACCAGCAGCAGCAGCAGACTGAATAGATTAATTCATACATTTGCTAGAAGCAATCATACACTCTATTTCCTTCTTCAGTTTTAGTTGAGATTGAAATAATCCATATCTCAATAATTTCTGTCATTTATAACATTTATAGCATGTAACAAAGCAATAATTATCCTTTTCCTTCTCATAATCCTATAGTAGTTTATTGAAAATACCTTAATATCATAATATTCATTCAGTATTTATTCTTTATCAGTTTCAACCAATCTCAAGGAACCAGGTTCACTCTATGAACCATTGTTACTATGAGATGAGCTATGACTCTTACCATATTTTCAACACCCTTAAGCAATTTTGAAAACACTTAATGTCATTTAAAATAATAATTCATATAAATTACAAAGTTCAAATGAAACGGTTATTTGAAAATTCTAATCGTAATGTTTAATCACTAAAAGACTGCATCATTATGTAATAATAATAATAATAATAATGATGATGATGATGATGATATGCCTTAATGGAGGAATAATACCAGATTGGATGACTAGAGGGAGAACGATACACTTTATGAAAGACAAAAGCAAGGATAATACAGCTAGCAATTATAGACCAATCACTTGCTTACTTATAGTGTGAACTGTTAACAGGAATGCTTTCAGAAAGCATTTACAAACACCGTCAGAAAGGTTGCTGGAAAAGGCTAGAGGAATGCACGATCTATTATGCATAAACAAAGCCATTCTAAATGAAGTAAAGGCTAGAAAGAAAAATCTAACAATAGCATGGATGGATTATAGGAAAGCCTATGACATGATCCCATACTTATGGATAAGTGAATGTTTGAGTATATTCAGTATAGCAGACAACATAAAAAAATTAATTAACTTTAGCATGAAGAAATGCAAAGTAGATCTCCACTCAGGTGACACACTCTTAGGGAAGGTTAATATCAAGAGAGGAATTTTCCAAGGAGACTTGTTACTCGCTTTAATATTTGTAACAATTTGCTCTACATGGATGATCTAAAGCTTTTTAGCAAGAATAAAAAAGAAATAGATTCTTTAAGACTCTTCAGCAAAGATATAGGCATGGAATTTGGCATAGATAAGTGTGCAATATTAGTCATGAGAAGGAGACAGGTAGTCAACAGTGAAGACATCCAATTACCAGATGGCCAGACATTAAAATCACTGAAAGAAGGTGAAAGTTATAAGTATTTAGGAGTATTAGAATTTGACTGCGTACTAACTACAGAAATGAAAGTGATAATTGAGGAGCGGCTGTGTGGTAAGTAGCTTGCTTACCAACCACATGGTTCTGGGTTCAGTCCCACTGCGTGGCACCTTGGGCAAGTGTCTTCTACTATAGTCTTGGGCCGACCAAAGCCTTGTGAGTGGATTTGGTAGACGGAAAACT
>NC_068984.1:68511120-68515443 GCF_001194135.2 Octopus bimaculoides
CATCAAATGTAAATAATATTAATAATATCATGTACGTTGTTTTGTCTTGGTATAAAAGAGGAGCTACAGTAAATATTCTGCTCAAAACCACAGATTTGCTTGTCACTTGTCTGACCTTAACCAGTTGAGCATATCCCCTGACGATATATGCATTTCTGATCACGAGCAAAAGTGAGGGTGCATCATAGCTATGTATTGAGAGAAATTCTTTGGGGTTTGAATAATTCACCTCTGGAAACATGGATGTTTCGTTCAATACCCTTAAACCACCCTTATTCAGGGATTTTTGAGTGGGATGGTCTACTAGACCTGAACAAAATTCTAACTGAGCCCCAGTTCATGCACTGTTTATCTTGATATGAGATCACTATGTTGCACACACATGATCGTGATGCATGTGCCTTATACCCTTATAATACCGGTAGTCATGATGGGTATACCCGGCTTGATGGCATGCACTACTCTCTCACTTATTAATAATAATAATAATACTAATAATAATAATAATAATCTATTGTTTATTGGCCACAAGGGCCGAACACAAAAAGGAAAACCAAGGACAATGCAAAACAAGGGACACGTGGGGCTTAGCATAATAATACGTGTATTCAATGAAACAATAATAATTAACAACAAAATTTAACATTATTTACATTATTTACGTTTGACAGATAGAACTTGGAATGTAATGACACATGAAGTGCCCCTAAGCATTTTGCCCAGCATGCTAAAAATTTTGCCAGCTGCTGTCTTAAATGATACTACTACCACTACTTCTACTTCTACTACGACTACTACTACTACTGATGATAATAATAATAATAATGATAATAATAATCCTTTCTATTATAGATACAAGGCCTGAAATTGTAGGAGAGTGGTAACCCCAGTGTTTCACTGGTACTTAATTTATTGACCCTGAAAGGATGAAAGGCAAAATCAACCCTGGCAGAATTTGAACTCAGAACAGAGTGACAGCCAAAATACTGCTAAGCATTTCGTCCAGCATGCTAACGGTCCTACCAGCTTGCTGCCTTAATAATTATAATAATATTAATGTGTGATGATGATGATTATGATGATGATGATGATGATGATGATGATGATAATGATGATGATATAATTAGTGGTGGAAGTTCATAGGTTCCATCTGAGAAGATTAAGACAAAAAAAAAATGTTACACAAAATCTTAAGTGAGTAAACTGAATATTAATGTGTTACAGTTGTAAAAGTGTTTCTAATGCCAAAGCATTTTCTCAAAGGAGACAATGCTTCGGCATTGAAATACTAATATAAGATTACATAAATACATACAACCATACATACATACATACATTGCAAGCATAGAAACGGGCGGACAGACAAACAGACTGTATGTATAATTATGTGGTTAAACAAATTTGTCAGTTTCCTAATTAAATTTTTTCTAAATTAATTAGAATTTCACCTTCATTATTTATAATTCTTTCAAAAGGACATGTGTTTTTTTTTTGTTAAAGAGTAAGATATATTTGAATAATATAAGACTGGATAATGCTTCATTCCTTTCTTTCATTCTTCCTTTTTAATCCAAACTGTGATATATTACTGCTGCTGTAAATACTTACTTAGAGGAAGAATGTAGATCATGACAAACCCAACAGAGTAATTGCCACAATACATCTAATTAAACATTTTGCAAAAAGAAATTATATTCACAAGAGAACACTCAAAGAGATGACCTTTATTTGAAGATTATAAAATTTCTCTTGTAAGGGTCTCATTAGAATGATTACAGAATGGAAAACTGCATCAGAGAAGCAGCTCATCCATCATATTCAATATTAGAATAATTTCACTGTGAAATACCACAAGACTTGTTAAACTGCTAATTTTATATTCTCTGGCAACAGAAAGCATATATGTAAACAAACAAATGAAACTTGATGAAATAAATAACAATGTGTAACACAATTTTTGTCCTTATGTAGCAACTGTTATTTCCTAGTTGCTTTCCCCTAGAAAGTATGAAATATGGCTAATATTTTCTTCAAATTTTGCTTTTGTTACATTTATTCAAACCTCAAAGAATCCCTCTCAACACATGACTATGATGCTGCACCACTACTCCTGCTCAGGATCAGAGATGTACATACTGTCAGCCACTAAGGGACATGCTCAAGTGGTTAAGCTCAAGCAAGTGACAAGCAAATCTGTGGTGTTGAGCAGAATATTTGCTATGATGATATTTCTGCTTCATCAGCTCAGGGCTGAATCTGTCTGAAATGTAATGGAAAATAGGTCACAAAAGCAAAGTATAAAAAGAATAACAATAATTTCCTTTAATTTCTAGATAGAGGCAAATAGGAAATAACACTTACTGACCAAAAACAAAACAAAAAAAGAAAAAAAAACGAAAAAGAAAATAGATAAATTAAAAATTTGTTACATAATGTAATTTTGTTGAAATTGAATACTGAAGCTGGATTCTTTTATTGGAAATTTAGAGAGTTCTATGGGAATATGAATGTTACCCACATTGTATGCCCTTTCACTCTAGATTCTACACAAACCCATTCTTTTCTTTGCAGAATATTATAACTTTCAAATCTCTTTCTTTCCTTTCATCTTTTAGTTTTTCCTCTAACAATTAAGTTATTCAGTAGAAACATAAAAAAAATGTCCCTCTCAATATTCCCAGTGGGGATAGTGGATACAAACCTTTTCTTTACATCAATTCATTCAAAACTTGAACAAAGCTTCAGTGAACACTTGTCTAATGTCCCAAGAAATATCTGGGTATGATTTTAAACGGAATCCAGTGGTGGCACCCTAGTTGAAGAATTTCAGGGTTCTGAGGAATGTAGATTAAATTATGAGATTAAATTGCACCTCTTCGCCATTATTGATCTCAGGTCTACTCAGCCCCAGAGTAATAGTGCTTGTCAGGGCCCTAGCTGTGGATTAAATTGCCATTTAGTTCGACAGAATAAGCTTATTATCCTCGTAGTGATGTGATGGAGGACAACCCATCCAAGGGAAGGGAAACCCTGATTCTGAGCTTAATGGAATGGGGAGAAATAGAGAGGAAAAAGGAGGAGAGAGAGTAGAGAGGACAAGAGAGACAGTAAGAAGGGGAGATAGGGAGACATAAAGGGTGACATAGAGGGAGAGGGAAGAGAAAGAGAGAGAAAGAGAAAGACTAGTTATGAGATTAAATTGCACAATTATTAATCACACGTACAGCTAATCAATTGAACTCATCCTTTTTACTATAGCTTTACACAAGATTCATTTAATGAAGAAAATCTCCGACAAAGCATTCTGAATGAAATGTTAGGCTTCTCTTCTTCCTGATGGCATAACATCCATTTTATTGATTAATATTCATGTACATACGCACATACAAGGCATACATACATATATACACACACACACATACACACATTGATACATGCATGCAAAAATGTATGTGCATATATATATGTATATACATATACACACACACAAACATACATTTACATATATACATACATACATACATACAAACATACATATATATATATATATATATATATATATATGTCTGTATGTATGTGCATATATATGCATGTATGTATATATATATATATATATATATATATATATATATATATATATATGTATATATATATATATATATACACACATATATATATACATATATATATACACACATGTATATATACATGTATATTCTTTTAATGGCCGAGTACTCTTAATACTATATGTATGGCTTCATGTGAATATATTTGCAGTTATTCAATTGTGGCTCGAATAATTGTGAATATATTTACATGAAACCATTGGAATCATATTAACAGTACTTTATTATTGAAAGGAATATTTCACATATATCATCATCACCCTCATCATCTGCAACGTCATCAATTTAAAGATCAATATTCTGTTCTTGCAATGTGAAAACAAGGAAACACAAATGCATACACACACACATACATATACAGGCACACATGCACACATGCACACACAAACACACACACAATCACACGCACACACACATTAAGGTGTTGCTCCAGTATGGCTGCAGTCAAATGATTGAAACAAGTAAAAATAATAGAATAAAAGAATATATATATATATATATCATCATCATCATCATCATCATCGTTTAACGTCCGCTTTCCATGCTAGCATGGGTTGGACGATTTGACTGAGGACTGGTGAAATCGGATGGCAACACCAGGCTCCAGTCTGATTTGGCAGAGTTTCTACAGCTGGATGCCCTTCCTAACGCCAACCACTCAGAGAGTGTAGTGAGTGCTTTTACGTGTCACCCACAA
>NC_068984.1:68516524-68521134 GCF_001194135.2 Octopus bimaculoides
AAAAGAATATATATATATATATATCATCATCATCATCATCATCATCGTTTAACGTCCGCTTTCCATGCTAGCATGGGTTGGACGATTTGACTGAGGACTGGTGAAACCAGATGGCTACACTAGGCTCCAATCTGATTTGGCAGAGTTTCTACAGCTGGATGCCCTTCCTAACGCCAACCACTCAGAGAGTGTAGTGAGTGCTTTTACGTGTCACCCACAAGAAGGCCAGTCAGGCGGTACTGCCAATGGCCACACTCAAAATGGTGCATTTTATGTGCCACCCGCACAAGAGCCAGTCCAGGGGCACTGGCAACGATCTCGCTCGAAAGTCCCAAGAAGGCCAGCCAGGCGGCACTGGCAACGGTCACGCTCAAAATGGTGCATTTCATGTGTCACCTGCACAAGAGCCAGTCCAGGGTCACTGGCAACGATCTTGCTCGAAAAATTTCATGTATATATGTATATATATACATATACATGCATACATATATATATATGTATATAATTATTCAATATTAACAGTTTTTTATTAGAAAATCAAGAATTTATAGAAGGCTGTAAAAGAAGTGCTCAAACTAGTTGAGACATAGGTACAAAGTTAATTGCAGAATAAAACCGTAAGGTCATTGACTCAAAAAGCCGTAGCCCACCAATGACCACATATAAGAAGTACAGAATAAAACCTAACGGTTTTATTCTGCAATTAACTTTATATACGTATATATATATATATATATATATATATATATATTATTTATATCATTATATGACTGAACACATCTATATTATTATATGACTGAATGCATCCCCTTCCAAGTAAGTTTTATCTTAATAATTCTGATGCACACTCTATACAATCTTTTTTACATATATATAAGTATGTATATGTATAAAATATATTCTTTCAAAAAATAGCACTTTGTGACTCAGAATGTTATGTACACAGAGCTTTGACAGTCATGTGATGAGTTAGATATAAATCTTTTCACTCAAACCATTGTCACAAATATGAATTTTTGTTTTTTCCTGTATATTTTCTGGTGTTGCCTTCTGGGTTGGTAAAGTAATACATCATCGCCATCACTATCATCATCATCGTCATTGTTGTCATCATCATCATTATCTTTGTCATCATTATTGTCACCACCACCACCAATAATCATCATTATGATTTTGTTTAAGGTGGAAAACTGGCAGAATCATTAGCACATTGGAAGAAATGCTTAGTGGTATCATGCCTGTTACTATGTTCTGAGTTCAAATTCCACAGAGATTGACTTTGCCTTTCATCCTTTTGGGGTCAATAAAATAAGTATCAGTTGAACATTGACGGCAATGTAATCAACTCATCCTCTCCCCTAAAATTGCTGCCCTTGTGGCAAAACTATTATTTTGTGTCTGCTTTCCTTGCTATCATGGGTTGGCCATTTCAAGAAGATTTAACAAATCAGAGAACCACATCCTGCTTCAGTGTCACTATTTTGACATGATTTCCATGACTGGATTCTCATCTGAATGCCAACCACTTGACAATGTGTAATGGGTGCTTTCCTTGTGGCACCAGCTCTAACAACGTCTCCCTGTAACTTGCAAAACTGAAGAGCATCCTCAACTGAGCGGCTGCTCTTCTAAGTAGGTGAACAGAATCTGAGTTCTTTCTTCTACTTCTTTTCTGCTCATAGTTATACCACGAAATTACGATGATGGAAAATTTATGTAATAACTCCTACCATCACTCAGCTGATAGCAAGACATTCACAACTCTTCTCATACCTCTCCTCCCCACCTGCAAACATAATGAAGTCAATACTCATGATAATCATTTATTTATTCAGTATTTTATAATCCTAACTGAGCAGGCAATCAAGTAGTTATTGGATAAGAAAATGTATGAAAAATGAAATAGTAACTAAGGAAACTAATAATGGTCAGCATCATAAAATACAAACCAGGAAATATGATTAACTAAATTAGGAAAATTTTATGTTCCATATTGAAGGTAGAAGTTTGGGTTGTGGAGTTCACTCCACAGCCACATGGTTCTAGGTTCAATTCCACTGTTTGGTACTATAAGCAAATATTTTCTATCATTACTTCCACCTGGATATTCAATATCTAACAAATGGTATTTGTGAGTGTCTGTCTGTCTATGTTATATTATATTGTATTATTCTCTAAATGTAAAAATGGTGGTATTGAATTCTTTCTTTTGCAATTCCTGTTCGGATGGATTGGTCGTGTTTGTCATCAGAATGAGTGACAAAAGAATTCCAAAAATCCTTATGTATAGCCAGCTCCATGCTGGAAGGAGAAACATAGGAAGATCATGGCTAAGGTACAAAAACATTCTATTTTTATTTCTACTGTCAAGAAATGATGTCAGCAGTGATTGACCTGTGAGAGACATATAACCAAGGATGCTATAGTTCTCAAATTCAGAAGTAACAAAATAAAGTACACTAAATATAGATACATTGGTAAGCTATTACTACTGCTGTCATTGTTGTTGTGTAATGTCAGCCACCACCAAAATAAATAAATAAATGAATAAATAAGTAAATGAGCATGTAATCAAAGCATTTCATTTCCACTGCAGATGGGATATATAAATGTTTAGAAAGCTGACTCAAGTATAACTCAATGAGCATGCTTATTTGTTTGTAAGTTCTGTAGGTCCTGTGCATTTCTCTTTTATATCCATCAAAACCAAATGAAATCGTAGTTGTACCCATCAAAAGAAATTAGGTTTCTCAAAATCAGAAAGGAGAAAGCTGATTTGAAGAATACAGATCCAATCCATCACTAGAACTGTAAAAATCTGTAAGTTTATCATTTAAGTATATATCAAGCTGTCTAGACATGCAACTATATGCATGAGTATACATACATAAAACAAAACATACAAATCTGCACATACACTGACTTCAATTACTGCGCATATATACACAAACATGGAAAAATAACCTGTTGATGTTGAAATTTCAATGAAAGAGCCTTGGATCTAAGTTAGAAACTGGCTCTTCCTCCATTGGCAAGAAATCTTGAAATAAAACTAAAAATGACATACATACATACATATATACCTACATATGTGTTCGTACAAATATATTTAACATGCTTGTGTTCACTTGGGCATGGGTTGATTTTAGCTGTGGAAATTGTTTGAGGGAAAATTTTCCTTCTAGAAAATATGTGAAAACACACTGTTGGATAATGAATGACATCATTAGACCATATGACACGTATATTTCTGTATTGTTACTCTTCATCAGCTATGACCGCCAGATCCATCATGCACTGCTGTTCTTACATTTAAACAGTGAATAGCACATTTGTTGATGCGCACAAAAGTTTGTCAAGGGGAAATTATTTTACTAGAGGCTCTGTCAATTGAATTATAGGTGTGTTCACTTATATAAAGTGTCCCAAAAGTCACTGATTAATTTCAATTCTTAATAACCTCTTTAGCTTTACATATAAATGCATGAAATTTTGATACAATATAAAGAACATAATGGAAATTAATATGCATAAGTCAAAGTTTGCAACACCACAACATTACATATGAAAATGACGTTGCTTAAATGGCAGCCATTTTCGGCTTTGCAGACCTGTGCTCTTTCCAAAATTTGCACCATAACACCCTCAAGAGTTTCAGACCCCAACTTCTCTGATTTTTCTATTGATGTTCTCCTTCAGTTGCACCAAGGTTTCTGGTTTGTTGATGTAAACCATCTCTTTCAGGTATCTCCACAAGAAAAAATCTGAGTTAGTCAAGTGTGGGGAACGTGAAGGCCATTCAAAGTAGACCTGCACACAGCAAGATGGGGTAACTGCTTATCCTGTAAGAGAAACAATGCAGTTGTTATGGCAATGCTTTGGAGAGAGAATAATCTCCCTCTACAGCAATGTCAACTGGCCTTCACGTTGCAAAATTTGACTTGTGCATATTAATTTCCATTATGTTCTTTATATTGTGTCAAAATTACGTGCATTTATTTGTAAGCTTAAGGAAGTTATTTAAAATTGAAACCCATCAGTGACTTTTGGGACACCTTGCATTTAACTCATTCATGTATGCTTAGGTATAGAAAGACGTTTTGCTATAGAAATTGTCTCAGGAGAAAATTCTACTATATATGTATGTGCGCTTGTGTGAGTGAGTTCCAATTTCCTTCTCTAAACATATATGCTTGCTGATTGAAACAAAAGTTTCACTAACAGTGTCATTTGCTTGCAGACCACCACAAAAGAGTGTTTGGGCTTCTGGATATGTCTTGGTGTGTTGTGCAATATTTGTAAATAAAAAACTTGTTCAGACAGTATCATTTGTTTCCACTTTAACACATAAATATGTCGAAGCTGATTGCTGCTTGAAAAACTGGAAAATTATTACTTCACTTGGAAATAAGCAAGGGTTGGTGACTGGAAAGGCATTTGGCAGTGGAAAACTCTGCTCTATCGTATTTTGAAATGACCCAAAGTTTCATGGAAAACTAGATGGTAAAACTGCATGTGTTTATCTATCACCTATCTATCTGTCTATCTATCTATCTATTTATCTATCTATATATATATATATATATACACATGTATGCATACAATATGAA
>NC_068984.1:68521144-68523040 GCF_001194135.2 Octopus bimaculoides
ATGTGTATATATATATATATATATATATATATATATTTATATACATTCCCTCAACTGCTAGGGTGTGACACTTTTTCACACAGCTGTCCTTGTTCATTCACAACACATGACCATACCAGTGCAGATGTGAGGTGTGCAAGAGAGATGACTGTGTTGGTATGGTCATGTGTTGCAAATGAATGAACGCAGCTGTGTGAAAACGTGTCACACCCTAGCAGTTGAGGGAACTTGTGGAAGAGGTATTTGTGGGATGAGGTGGTGAAACATGACCTTCAAACATAGTGCCTCACCGAGGTAGTGACTAGTGACTGAGACCTTTGGAGATATGCTGTTCTTGAGAAGACCCGACAAGCCAAGCGAGCCCATAACCTGTGGCCTATGCCAGTGGGTGTAACCAGCCCACTTATGAGTGTCCCTCATTCATTGGACAATAAACTTTGCTTGCGAAGACCTGTTGAGGCAAGTGAAATCAAAATCAAAATCGTTGACGACAGTACCGCCTGATTGGCACTTGTGCCACTGGAATGTTAAAAGCACTATCCGAGCATGATCATTACTAGGGCTGCTGATTGACTCCTGTGATGGTGGCAAGTAAAAAGCACCATATGAGCATGATTGTTGCCAGCATTGGCTAACTGGCACATGGAAAAACAACATTCGATCATGGTCATTGCCAGTGCAGCTGGACTGGCTCTTGTGCAGGTAACACATAAAAAACACCTTTTGGGCGTGGTCATTGCCAGAACCGCCTGACTGGCCCTTGTGCCCATGGCACATAAAAGCACTCACTACACTCTCAGAATGATTGGCAATAGGAAGGGCATCCAGCCGTAGAAACTTTGCCAGATCAGATTGGAGCCTGGTGCAGCCTTCTGGCTTGCCAGTCCTCAGTCAAACCGTCCAACCCATGCCAGCATAGAAGGCAGACGTTAAATGACAACGACGACGCTGATGAAGATGATGATATATGTGTGTGCATGTGTATCTTATGTATGTCTATATGTAATTGAACATAAGGCATTTCCTACAGAAAGTAAAACAAAAAAGCAATATCTAAATTTATTTTACAACCACAGAAGACTCTTATATAGTCTACAAGTAACAGTAATTTTCTTAATCTAAATTCTGCCATTTATTGACTAGAATTGGAGCCGGTAAAATTTAGTTTATTTATAAATTCAGTAAATTGTAAAGCAATGTTCAAAAGTACAAATACAAAAAGAACAAAATGTAGAAGAAAGAATTTCTTTTTACACACCTACCAAATTTCTTTTATCATACTTAACGAATTTCTTTAAAGATATCTACAAAATTTGTATTGGTAAGCGAATGTACATGTGTTCCATACTTATATGTGTATTTACTGGCATGTCTGCCTGTGTATTTGTACATGCTTGTGTATATCAGTTCACATGAAGCACACACACACACACATATATATATATATGTGTGTGTGTGTGTGTGTGTATATATATATACACACATATATATACATATACATACATATATACATACATGCATATATACATATGTATATATATTTATGTACATAAATATATCTCTTTGTATGTATGTGTGTATATATGCATATCTGTATGTGTATATATATATGTGTGTGCATGTGTGTCTATATATATATATATATATCTATATATATATATATATATATATATATATATATATATATATATGCATTTTTGCTTGTATGCATGAGTGTATATATATGTTTGTATATATCTGTTCTTGTGCATGCTTGTTCATCTGCATGCATGGTGTGTGTGTGTGTGAATGTGTTTGTTGTGTGTTTGATTGTCAGTGTGTGTGTATGTATGCATGGTGTGTATGTATGCATGGTGTGTATGTTTGTATGTATACAGGTGGCACAGTTGTTATTGC
>NC_068984.1:68523365-68524453 GCF_001194135.2 Octopus bimaculoides
CTTGAGAATGTCTTTTCCACCAACCTGCTACTTTGTTGCTTGTTTGCTTTGGTTACTGCACCCACACACATCTTATCCACCCCCACCCCCTGTGATATTCTCATTAAAGTGTATTTGTATGTAAAAGGAAAGATATCCAACTGCTACAACAATAAATACATGCTCTAGTAAACAAAATGTTACTAGATCTTTTCTAATAAAGTTGAGTTTAACATACTTTCTGCATTTTTTTTTCATCTTTTTAGGTTTTGTTTCTTTTTTTTTTTTTTTCTCTGCTGTGTTGTTGGAATATTGCCACATGTTGGTTATCACACTATTTTTTTTCTAATGCCAATGTAGCATAAAAAAGTAGAACTTAGGTAAAAAAAAATATCTATGATATTATAAATGGTTTTTACATCTATCATGCCATAGTGAATGGTATTTGATAGCTTAGTAGTAAAGAAATACAGAATGAAGAGCAGATACTTATGAATTAGGTAACCATAAAAATGAGTGGTTTGATATCACCCCTACAAGTGGCAAAAATGGCCTTTTAGGGATCCTCTTTTCACAGTTAGAAAATTTGAGATGACAAAGAAATAAACAATGATGTTACGAACTTCATTAGTTCTGATGAAGCTATAGGGTGATACTCAAGCACTCAACTATGAATGCATTGCAACTTATAGCAGCAACAACTGTAAGCGAATGAAGTTCCTCATATAATTGTTTATTCCCTTGTCATCCCAAATATTTCATTACTGTTCTGTATTCAACTGAGGATTCATTCTGAAGAATATGTATATTGAATTCTAACACCAGCTAACTAGTTTTGCAATTGCCTAAGTAAAATATTGGGTTGTCCGGAAAGTTCCTGCCGATTTATAGTAGCTTACCTTTCGACTTATTTGCCATGAAACCACCTCAATTCTGGGAAGAGGGTATTTTCAAGTTAAAAGAAAGATGGAGACGCATTGTGCAACAAAATGGTTCACGTTTGGTCAATTAAAAATGTAATGGCAAGTATTTATTGACCTTTTTCTTTATTTATTGACCTTTTTAAAAATCGGCATGAACTTTCTGGACAACCCAATATATATATGTAC
>NC_068984.1:68524624-68532171 GCF_001194135.2 Octopus bimaculoides
ATATATATAATTAACATAATATGGTAAAAATTCGATATTAATTAATATCAATTTAATACCAGGAAACTAGCATTTTAAAAGAATCAGAAGGTTCATGAAAAAATTTTTTGGGAGATCCTAAAAAGATTATAGTACTTGTGTATATAAGATTGATCAGTGACCGGTCTGTCAATTTTTTAAGTGAGCTTCTTCTAGCATATTGACAGACCGGTCACTGGTCAATCTTATATACACAAGTACTATATATATATATATATATGTAACACTGTATATTTAATTATTTCTAACTCACACTGTGTTGGTAGAGTAGTAATTATACTAAGTTTAGGTACTAGCTAATGTATTGATGATACTAAAGTTAACTAGATAAAATCATGTGGTGAAGAAAAAACAGTATTAACCAATGACCAATTTTATATTCATTATTTCAGCAAGGAGTTATATTTGGACATGTTTTTGTTTCATCAAAAGGACATGTTTTGGTTTCATTAAAAGACAAATAAAAATACTAATTACTCCATACTTATACAAGTAGTTTTAGAAGAATCACTTAGTAAATATATCGGATCATACATTGGTTTCTACAGTAAAAATAACTTTTTAAAGAGTAAATAACTCAGAAATACCATAAGTAAGAAAATGACACATTGATTATGACAGTATTACCATATTTAATGCAAGGAGTATAAAAAATTAGATCTTCTCAAGCCTACTTGGATTTTTCTGATATAAAACATTACTATACCAGACCAAAGCTTTGTTGAAAACTTTTTGTGCTTCTTGATAGGTCAGAGAATGTCAGAGAATAGTTTGGTTATATTCATAACCAAAATCTTGAAAATTATGGCTGGAAGATGTTTTATCCATCTGTAGGTGCTTTTCATCTGGGTTGTTATATTGCTGGTATCTGTTCAGCTGAAGAATTAGTCATGCTCAGGACCATGAGTTTGTGTTTCTAAGACTGAACATGTTTCAGGTACTCAATTTAACAAATATTTTGCTTCTAGAATAGTAGGAGGGAGCTAACCTAACATTTTAGATAGATAGATAGATTGATAGATCAATAAATCGATAGATAGATAGATAAATACATAGATAGATAGATAGATAAAGACACCCTTTGGTCATGACTGACTATGGGCTTGCACCTAGAAAGTTCCTCTCCAAGGTACAAGTCTGGGCAAGGTTGTTTATGGAAGACCAGCAGTTGCTCATGCATACCAGCCTCCTCTCTCCATGCCACTGATGTTGTCCAAGGGAAAGGCAAAGGATGATACAATTTGGCACCAGTGATGTTGCAGCCTATTTTTGCAGTTGAGTGAACTGGAGCAACATGAAATAAAGTGTCTTGCTCAAGAACACAACACAGAACTCAATCCAGAAATTGAACTCGCTACCTCATGATTGTGAGCCTGACATTCTAACTACTGAGCCATGCACCTTCACTTCAGATAGATATAGATATAGGTATATATATTCAGTTGCAGGATTTGTTAGAATTCAGGTGTTTTACTGAGTATGATACTAGAAAAAGGGTGTGTTCTGGGCTTACAATACTTAGTTGTTGTTAGTTAGCCATATGCTTCAAGAATGCATATATATGCCTATAGGGTAATCTGTATAAGAGTACATGCAGGCAGATGTATGTATGCATATGTAGGTACCTGATCCAATATAAACTATAAGTCTGACCTCAGGATGGTGCCAAGCATAGTAAATTCATAAAGAGATGCACAAGTGGAGTTTAAAATTCACAATAGTTGGTTCAGGAGCATTTTGTTGATGGATACTTAGACCACATCATGACAAAAATCCCCTATCTTCACGTGATTTTACATCAACAAATAGGTAGATGGTGAATTTACTTACCTGTCTGTTTGTTTGTTTAAAATCATGTGAAGATAATGAATTTTATTGATTGGTCAAGTGAAATCTGGTAGGAAGAAACACTTTAAATACACTACTCTAAGAATTCAAGAAGACTATCATACATGGATTAAGTCCATGTTGCTCGTTTCTGTTGTAGCCAACACTGCATATCTTGTAGAAGAGATGCTTGATGCCATTGGCCAGAATGACTATCTAATTCATGGACATATCAACATGATTTATGTTCTTGTGTAACTACACTCAAGATAAGGTATCTGCAACACTTTCTCAAAGAGCTGCTGCTGTTGCAGGATATAGCTCAATGGCTGGAGCATCAGGCTCACAATCATGAAGTAGTGAGTTCGATTGCTGGACTGAGTTGTGTGTTGTGCTATTGAGCATGAACTTCATTTTGTGTTGTTCCAGTTCACTCAGCTGTAGAAATTAGTTGCGACATCATTGGTCCCAACCTGTATCGGTCTTTGACTTTCTCTTAGATAATATAGGTGGCCTGGATAGAGGAGGCTGGTATGCAAGGGTGACTGCTGGTCTTCCATAAACAACCTTGCCTAGACATGTGCTTCGAAGGAGAACTTTCTAGGTGCAAACTAATGTCATTCATGACCAAAGGGGGTTTTTACACTTTTAACTGAGACAAATATTAGCTGTACACCTGGATTAAGTTATATTGCCAATAATATTCCTAAAAATACTTAGTAGCTTTATAGGCATCCCTGAATAAATCAATGCAGCGGACTCTATAGTATTTATCTATTGATAGTAAGCCACAACAGACATAAATCAGAATGGGGACACTAGCTTTGTGACTCCCTTGGGTAACTGCTCATTGTGTCCATGCCTTAATACAGAACAGTTCATGGCCATTTATTTACTTCAACTACTTGAACTGAAGTAAATGTATTGAAAATTATATTTATTACATACTCAAAGATGTCCTGAAATGTATACAAAGCAATTAAATTCTGTAATCACTTCATGAATAAACATACATACTATCTCTATAATCACTCATAATTTTCCAACTTCAAATCCATCATAGCAAAGCAGAATGCAAAATGCAATAACATGAAATATCAAGTTTGCATGACACTGTTTTGCCTCCACAAATAAAATAAATGAATATCAGAAAAGCTAAAGGAATTGAATTTACCTTTACAATCATGAGAATAATTGATTCTACCTACCACTGATAAATAATTAGAGAAATAAGTTCTATAGCATCATTCTGAAGGTACACAAGATTGATTCATTCCCATGTAATGCAAATTTCTGACAGAGGTTAAAAATCAGATAAAATAAAACCTTTAATTATTGAATATTATTATGTTTGAAAGTGGATCTTGTGGTTATTTTTTTTAGATATAAACTGCATTTTTAAATGTGGAGAATGACATAAACTTGTATGGTTGTTTATGCCACTGGAACAAGGAGGTGTTTCTGAGTACACATTTAAGTGTGTTTATAAGCATTTGTTTACATTCAACTATCTATATCTATATGTGTATACATATAAATATATACATACATACACACACACACACATACATACATACATACATACATACATACATACATACATACATACATGCATACATATTATATATATATATATATATATATATATACATATGTACGTACATAATATATACATATATACATCCCATTACACACACAAACACACTTGCATATAATGTTGAAATAAAATGAAATAAAAAAAAAAAAGAAATATTCATTTCAAAGATTATTACTAGAAATAGAAATATTTTGGAAACACATCAAGAAAATATAACAATAACATGAAAGAATAAAAAGAAAAGAGAAGAAATTAATAAAATAAGTAAAATGTAAAGAAATAAAATAAAATTGTAAATAGGTACATATATATAAATGCTGACAATAAAATGGGGGAAAGTTTCCTTTCTCACGTATTCCTTCCTAATCGATAGAAAATAGGGATTTACATGTGTATCTAATATATTTGTTTCATGCTGACATTAAAGGCTTATGGGTGTGTGTGTGTGTGTGTGTGTAAATACATGCAAATTTACACATACATACACATGTGCATAGATATACATGTTTACAACACACACACATACATATACATATGCTTATATAGGCATATATATACGCACATATATTATATGCACTCTTCTATATGTCCAACATAGCATGCTTTCACATTTGTATATATGTGTGTATGTATGTGTGCGTGTGTGTGTGTGTATATATATTTGTGCGTGTGTGCATGTGTGTGTGTATATTTGTGCGTGTGTGTATGTGTGTGTGTGTATGTATCTGTGTATGACAGCTGCAGCATAAGAACAATGTTGATGATGATGATGACGACGACGATGACGAAGGTGGTGGTGGTGGCGGTGGTGGTGGTGGTGGTGTTTGTGATAGTGATGGTAGTGGCAGTGTGATGTTTTGACAACAGTCTTGTTACTGTGATGAGGCTGAATATATTAACATTGATGACGAAACTGTCTCATGATAATCATGAACTTAATCATAACCATGATAATTGTTGTTGTAATTGCATTTGTAGTTTAACCCTAGGTCAGGAATGATTGAGCAGACCTATGCAAAAACAGATATTTTAGCTGTAAACTGAAGTGCCTATAGAACCACTGACTCTTTAATCCACTGAATGCTGATATAAAATAGTAAGGAGGAATTTTGTGTTTTATTGCTACGCCTTGTTGTTCAAGTGCCCATCTTATGTGAAGTTACACACTGGTTTAAACCCTGATGGTTGATAGTGTTAGGATTTGGAAGTGCAGATGGTATTGATGGTGGCGGCGGTGGTAGTGGTAGTGGTGGTGGTGGTTGCGGTGGTGGTGGCGGTGGTAGGGATAGGGGTATGATGTTGATGATGTTTACAATGACTCTAAGAACACTGATGTCATTGATAATGATGATAGTAGTGGTGGTGGTGATGATACTGATGAAGACGACTGGGATGTTGGTAACAATGATAATGATGTTAGTGATGACAATGAGGATGGAGTTGATGATGATGATGATGATAATGATGATGATAAGAATGAGGATGACAGAGATAATGAAAAACAATTGTGATGGTGATGAAGGCTACGATGATGATGACAATGATGATAATGATGTTGGTGATGATGATTCAGCTAAGGTGGAAATATTAATGGCCATGTACAAGACCAAATGGCAATAGTAAATGTGCAGGTGAAGCTGATGCCACCCTTGTTTAACTCACGGTCAAATTTTGGTTGAGAAGCCTAATGAGAAGAGTTGTTCAAACTGTGGCTATCACACTTCCTCTTCCACTCCACTTCATCCGACTCTTCTTCCTCCTACTTTTATATCTTCTTACTCAAAAATTTCATCATTATTAATGGAGGTCATTATACAGGGTGTCCCAAAAGTCACTTATGGGTTTCAGTTTTTAATAACTTTCTTAGCATAATGGACATTAATATACATAAGTGAAATTTTGTAACACCACTACATCACATATGAAAAATGACAATGCCTAAATGGCAGCCATTTTCGGCTTTGCATGTCTGTGATCTTTCCAAAACTTGCACCATAACACCCTCAAGAGTTTCAGACCCCACTTCTCTGATTTCTCTATTTACATTCTCCTTCAGTTGCACCAGGGTCTCTGGTTTGTTGACGTAAACCCTCTTTTTTACATGTATCCCCCATAAGATAAATCCAGGCTAGTCAAGTCTGGGGAACGTAAAGGCCACTTGACATTGCCATAGTTGGAGATTATTCTCTCTCCAAAGCACTGCCATTGCAACTGCATTGTTTCTCTTGCAGTATGAGCAGTTACCGCATCTTGCTGGAACCATGTGTGAGGTCTACTTTGGTGGTGCAGAAAGATCTCAAGCATGCATACCTGAAAGAGAGGCTTCATGTCAACAACCCAGAGATCCTGGTGCAACTGAAGGAGAACATCAATAGAGAAATCAGAGAATTGGGGTCTGAAACTCTTGAGGGTGTTATGGTGCAAGTTTTGAAAAGAGAACAGGTGTGCGAAACTGAAAATGGCTGCCATTTAAGCGATGTTATTTTCTATATGTGATGCAGTGGTGCTGCATAGTTTGACTTATGCATATTAATTTACATAATGTTCTTTACATTGTATCAAAATTTCATGCATTTATTTGAGAAATTAAGAAAGTTATTAAAAATTGAAACCCATCAGGGACTTTTGGAACACCCTGTAGAAGAAAAGGGAAGAAGAGGAGGAGGAGGAGGCCAGAGGAGGAGGAGGAGGCCAGAGGAGGAGAACTAGGCCAGAGGAGGAGGCCAGAGGAGGAGAACGAGGCCAGAGGAGGAGGAGGAGGCCAGAGGAGGATAAACAGAAGGGTAGGAGGAGGTTAAGGAGAGGAGAAGGAGAAGGGGAGGAGGAGAACGTGGAGGGGAGAAGGGGAGAACTTAGAGGGCAGGAGGAGATGAAGAAGAAAAAGAAGAAAGAGGTTGAGTAGGGGAAGTGAAGAAGGAGGAGGAAACGAAGAAGAAGAAGAAGAAGAAGAAGAGTAGAAGGAGGAAGTGAAAGGAGAAGGAGAAAAGAAAGAAGAAGAATAATAAATGAAGGTGAGATTAATGATGATCATGATGATGATATACAATTAATAATGATTAAAGAAACAAACACATACAGAATTAGTAAAAATAATAAAAAGGAATGAAAATAGAAATATAAAAAAACAGAAAAATATAAAAAATAAAACTATGTCGACTCAAATAGTACATGCTTATTGAGGCTTCTACAAATGATGCAAAAGAAATCAAAACAACAGAGCATATATATATATATATATATTCATATATATATTTACACACATACGTATGTATATATTTGCATATGTATATATGTATATATATATATTCACTCACACACACATAAATAAGGATTAAACATATATATATATATATATATATATATATATATATATAAACACACACATAGATAAGGATAAAATGTATATACATATACATATGTGTGTGTGTGTGTGTGTGTGTGTGTGTATAGGTATATATGTATATCTATCACTTTTCTTTCTTTCCTCCCTCTCTCTATGTACATATATATATATATAGAGAGAGAGAGAGAGGGAAAGTGAGAGAGAGTGAGAGAGACAGAGATGGATACAGATATAAATATATATACATACATACGTATACACATAAACACGAACACACATATGCACACACACTCACACACACACACACTCACCAACATAGTATTCTTTGAAGATCTTATATTTTTCTGGCAGTATATCAATTGCTCAGAGTATGAACCAATCGATGGAATACTGCTACTATGTCTATAAAACACAAATATAATAATACTGATGCAAGTTCTATCTTAGATTAACAATAACAACAACAACAACGACAACAACAACAACAGCAATAACAATAATAATAATCATAATAATAATAATAAACATAAAAAGAAAGAGGAAAGAAGATGTGGGGCAATGTTGCTGTACATGTAAAAAAGGCACACATTCACTCATTTACTTGTATGATCGGTGACTGTATGTATATGTGTGTGTGTGTGTGTGTGTGTGTGTGTGTTTGTGTATATATATGCATGTATACATACAAACAGATATTTATATATACATGTGTATATATGTGTGTGTATATATATATATGTA
>NC_068984.1:68533113-68538876 GCF_001194135.2 Octopus bimaculoides
GATTCTGAATTCAGTCACACAGCATGATATCTTGGGCAAGTGTATTCTACTATATCCATGCGCCAACCAAAGTTTTGTGAGTGGATCTAGTATATGCAAGCTGAAAGAAGCCTGTCACATATATAAATATATATGTGTGTGCATGTGTGTTTTTCAGTGTGTATGTGTGTGTCTTTGATACTGCATTTGTTACCCACCACCACTTGACAACCAGTGTTGGTATGTTTATGTTCCTGTGACTTAGTGGTTCAGATGAGAGACCAACAGAATATGAACCAGGCTTTTAAATATGTAAGTACTGGCAGTTGATTTGTTCAACTAAATTTCCTTTAGGCCACAGTGTAATGACTGAAACAAGCAAGGATAAAAGAACGATATATGATAGTGTTATATAAATGTAATACAATGTACGAGTTGGAAAAACTTTGTTTAGCTGAAATTATCCATGACACTGTAATTAGTAAATAAATACTCCCTCCAGGGTTAATTTGAAATCTAAAAACACTAAGTATGGGAGATAATTCTTTCTAGCTTTGACACAAGGCCAGCAGTTTTAAGTGGGATGGAGGGTCAAGTGTATCAACCTCAGTGCTCAACTGGTATCCATTTAATTAACCCTGAGTGGACGAACAGCAAAGTTGACTTCAGTAGAATTTGAAACTGGAAAGTAAAAATTCAGGAAGAAATGCTACCTAGCAGTTTGTCCAATGCGATAAGGATTCTGCCAGCTTGCTACCTTTATATGAAAGATAATGTCAATACGATCAGCTATTTAAATATTTCGGTAAATATAAGTTGTGCCAGATGGTTTTCAAAATTTTTAATCTTTCAGCATTTAACCCTTTTGATACCGACCCAGATGAAACTGTCTCTGGTTCTGTAGTACTTATGTCTTGTTTCCATAAGTTTTGAATTAAAATCTTCCACCAAACCTTAGTCACAATTTACATTCCTAACACCAGTTTAATAACAACTAAGTTATTTTACTAAATTCTTTGTTATATTTAAAATTAAATGAAAGAAACACAGAGCATCTCAAAATAAATACGGTAACAAAAGGGTTAAACTAGCCATATCTGGCCCAAATATTCTGTCTGTTTTATGTTCAAACTGGCTCCTCACACCTACCCGATAATGTCATACTAGAAATAAAAACTCACATCATCAAAATCTCATAGCTATGCGATACTGTATGATTAATTCAAAATAATGTGAATTAATAAGCATTACATTTGAGTAATCATCATCATCATCATCATCATCGTTTAACGTCCGCTTTCCATGCTAGCATGGGTTGGACGATTTGACTGAGGACTGGTGAAACCGGATGGCAACACCAGGCTCCAGTCTAATTTGGCAGAGTTTCTACAGCTGGATGCCCTTGAATTTTAAAATAGGCAGCAAGCTGGCAGAAACATTACCATGCCAGATGAAATGCTTAGTGGCATTTCACCTGTCTTTACGTTCTGAGTTCAAATTCTGCTGAGGTCGACTTTACTTTTCATCCTTTCAGGGTCGATAAATTAAATACCACTTACATACTGGGGTCAATCTAATCGACTGCCACCCTCTCCAAAAATGTTGGGCCTTGTGACTGGAGTAGAAAAGAATATGAATACTAAAGGGTTAATTGATAGCATTTATTGATACATGTTTTTTGATATGTTTGTGTATGGAAGTGCATCCAGCCATAGAAACCAAAGCCAAATCAGACTGGAACCTGCTGCAGCTAACCAGCTTACCTGCTCTGGTCAAACCATCCAACTCATGCCAGCATGGAAAAATGGACGTTAAAAGATTATGATGTGTATGTGCATGAATGTGTGGGAGTATATGTATATAAGCATGTGCGTTTATGTATACATGTATGTGCATATGTATACATGAATATATAATTATGTGTATATATGTGTGTGTGAGTGTGTGTGTATCGGGGAATGTATTACTATCTCCTTACTCTGAACTTGTGTGATTGTTGTAAGTAAGTGACACTGTCATGCAAGTGGTTCCCTTTGTTTCTAATCACCTGTGGAAACAGATTTAGTGATGGAGATATATTACATTACAGGGAAACAAGTGAGAGTTGGTGGCAGGAAGGGCATCCATCTATATAAAATTTACCTCAGCAAATTCTGTCCAACCCATGCAATGATGATGACAACGACGACGACGATGATGATGGTGGTGGTGGTGGTGGTGGTAGTGATGATGATGATGATGATGTCCTCGACAACGAACATGGAATTGCTATCCTTCATTTGGTCATGTACTCTCACCGATTGCTTAGAACACTGAAGAAAAAAGTTATATTTTCCAATTATTTCTAAAAGGCAAATATTAGAAAACACATTTTTTAAACATATTCCTTCTTGTAGTTATGAATCTCATTCAACATTTTCAGAGTTTTGTATTAGTACTTTATTTTTTCTACATTTTTTTTTTCCATTTACCATTCTCTCATTGGTTCATGTGTTAGAAATTATAGTGTATTATGGAAAGGTTTTTTTCAAGTCACGTGCATGCATTAAAAGAATAAGTATTATGAAGTTTTGCAATGTCCACATTACCAAAGCTGCTAATTCTGATATAACTCTAGTTACTAATATTTATCATCTCTCATAGCAAACCTAAATTTTATTATTATCCAAGTGAAATTTTATTTTTATTCCAGTGAAATATCATTTAAAGATAACATCTTCATTGATGTCTGATTCCTCAAAATAGTCACACGATATTACTCTGAGTTTCTGTTAAAATAATTTTGCAATATTTTTGCTTTCATTGTAAGAAATCAAATGCCAATTTTATTAATTCCTTATGCATTAAAATTTTAAAATTCTGCAAAATATTGGTTATATCAAATTCCTTACAGGCAATACTATAAAATATTCCAGCAAATAGCAAGACATGAAAAAAAAAAATGTCAAAACTTCATATAATATCTCATAAAAGAGCTGACAAATGAAAATATATAGCAACTGGCTGTTCTTAATATGTATTTAATCTACCATGAGAAGACCAATGTAAAATCATGAAGGAACTTTCATTTCTTTTTATAACACACATGGTTACACATATACATATTACACACACACTCACACTCACTCACACACACAAATACACACACACATGTATGCATACATATACATACATGATTCACTTAAATAGTTTGTAAAAAAATAAACAGAAAAAAATCGCAGATATGTATCACTGAAAATTTTGAATGAGATACATCACCGCAAGAAGGAGTATGTTAAAAAAAAAATTGTTTTTAATATTTGCCTTTAAGAAATATCTGCAGACTGAAAATCAGATTAATAACTAAAGAGAATCTCGGAAAATTTTTTAAAAATATAATGACTGTTTCCTTCAATGTTCTATGCAACCAATGGGAAGAATTTCATAAAAAAAAAGAAGAAGAAACAAATAAACAAGCAAAAAAGAAAAAAAAACTATTTAAGTGAGGTAAATGCATTGAAACATAAAGAATATACACACAACAACTCAGGGAAAATGATACCAAATTATTAATGAAAACTCTCATGATACGGATTGCTTGCTTTGAACAGAGCATAAAAATCTGACAAAGATATTTGTTGCAAAGTTAGGGAGAGATAAATGCATTTCGTCCAATATCTAAATTCCAGATGTAATAATTTTACATTATTCGGAAACAAGTGAGAGTTGGTGACAGGAAAGGCGTCAGTCCATACAAAATTTACCTCAACAAATTCTGTCCAACCTATGCAATCATGATGATGATAAGAAGAAGAGGAGTGTCAACTTTTGGCACAAGGCCAGCAATTCTAAGGGATGGTGCAAGTCAGTCTCACTGAGACGTGACCTTAGAACATATATAGATCAAGGAGAAATGCAGCAAAGCATTTTTTCTGTGGTACTAATGATTCTGCCAGCTCACCAAGCCAAGTTATAGACAAATGGCTGCAGGAGATTGGAATAGAATGCCTAGGAGAGCTCTTACAGAAAGTTTGTCTCTTAGGGACAGCAAGGGCTATCAAGAGGATTCTAAGGTCTTGAAAGACTGCTGTAAATTTGTGAAAACATAAGGATACAAGAAGTAATCTGCTACCCACAAAATCCCTACCAGGAATAAGACCAAACCTGAGCCAAACCACAATAATAATAATGATGGGGATAATAATGATAATAATAATAATAATAATAATAATAATAATAATAATAATAGTAATTGATTCTGGTTTTATTGGCCACAAGGGCTAATATAAATTAAAAACATATAAAGACAAAGACAGGATGAAGGTTACAAAGGGTTTTGTCTGAAAAGAAAACGTTTGTGCAAACAGTGGAAAAACAGAGAAAGATATAACAAATAAAACTCTCAATAGGGGGAAGTGCTTCGAAAGGTTACACGTGGAAAAACCCATAAAAGCCACGGGAGCCTGGTCAGTGAATAAAAAGGGGTATAGAGCCCCTTCTCCTTTTATATTACCTTTTATTTTTTTACAGGTGTATCCTCAGAATTGGTCCGTTCATACTGGCCATTCTTCCAACAGTCACCCATCTTTCAACAAATTTGCTATGAGACAGCACTTCCCTCTCTACTCTCTAATAATAATCCTTTCTACAATAGTCACAAGGCCTGAAATTTGAGATGGAAGGGGGCCTAGTTGATAAGGAGGAGGATAATGGGGGAGGAGGAGGATAATGGTAGTGATGATGATGATGATGATGATGATGATGATGATGATGATGATGATGATGATGAGGATGGTGATGATGATGATGATGAAGATGATGATAAGAGCAAGGAAGGATTAATCCTCGCTGCTTGAGAACAAGATTTATGAACCAACTCAATCAAGTGTCACATTGATAGAAGAGCAGTATCACTTTTGTGTAGATTATATGATAAATCATTTGAGACATTCAGACATATAATAAATTAGCAGATGTTCAAAAACTGGTCTAAAACGAATACAAAAAAATGCCATTAGAAAGTGGTAGTGAGAATACACAGAGAGTTCCATGGGAAGCATGGACTAGAATGTTCCAGTAAGTGGTATGCGCACAAACCTTTGCCAGCAGGTGAGAACGACCTGGTGAAACTCACATGTGATGCACCAATCTGTACAGATGAGTAACTGCAACTTAACTGACCAGGTAGCATTCTCCTGTGAAAGAATTCAAAGAATGAAGATTCATTGGTGTAACTATACTTGCAGACCAGAACATTGTGAAGACAGAGCATGAGAAAGTCGAGAAGTATCAAGACCTAGCATTGGATGTGAAATGTATTCATAGAGCAGTGTTTCTCAACCATTTTACCCTCATGTAACACTTAAAATAAATTACATGTCTAAAGGAACACCTACACAGAAAAAAAATTATATACCATATCCTTCTCATATTTTTCATTGTAGTTCACATGGTAAATATATATATATATATATATATATATATGAGAGAGAATATACAAAAAATAACAACAGACGAGGACAGGTGGTGTAAATAACAAAAGTATATATTAGTATGACGCTCGGGAATACGGAAAGTCTTTGACGTTTCGAGCTACGCTCTTCAACAGAAAGAATACGGAGACAAGGAGAAAAACACGGAGAAAAAAAATTGAATAGTGTTCAGTCAACGGTCAATCATAATAATGGCCGATCATAACAATGGCTGACCGGAAGTTAGAAATTCTTATTTCAGGAGAGCTAAGAAAGGGGGAGATAACAAACGGTGATCGGGAACGAGGGGCTGTGTGTGGGAGGTAGACTGCTG
>NC_068984.1:68539251-68539831 GCF_001194135.2 Octopus bimaculoides
AGAATTTATCAAGTAGTCAGCGTGAAAAAAACCTCATAATGAAAAAAAATTCATCATTTTTTTCCATAAATATATATAATTTATATAAAGGGCATTAACTGTGTAGTAATGCCTCACACTTTGAGGGACTAAATAAGTAAAAAACTACCAAAAAATAAGCAACATATTTACAGAAAGCAAGGGAATGCATGGGTACATTGTGGTATGTTGATTCTTGTTTATTTTTATGTATCTCGACCATACATGTACTAATGAACAAAAGATGCAGGTTACTTCACAGTTTTTCTGTATTGATTGAGAAACCAGTGGTTTACCGTTAAGTTAAATGTTTTTAAGTAAGTGATTAATTTTGAAAGCTGCATTCTCTCGCTTTCGGTAAATATGTTGCTTATTTTTTGGTAGTTTTTTACTTATTTAGTCCCTCGAAGCGTGAGGCATTACTACACAGTTAATGCCCTTAATATAAATTAAATATATATATATACATACATACATACAAACACATACATACATACATACATACACACATACATACATACATACATATATATATATATATATATATATATATATATATATA
>NC_068984.1:68539865-68543477 GCF_001194135.2 Octopus bimaculoides
TACATACCACAAAAATTTGGGATAATTTCGAAAGGAAATGAAAAATAAAAACTTTTACCAATCTATATTCTGTACCATGGTTTCAAGTCAATTTTTGTGGTATGTAGTCTTTTGCTGCTATTTCTAGCGAGTAGATGTCCTATTATAGGCATCTCTGCATTTTAAATGAATAATACATAGTCTATTGACTGTTTTTTTACTCTCGCTGGACCACTGGTGGTAAATAAAATTTCTAAAAAAAATTTTTTTTTTGCTACCCTATAATTTATATATATATATATATAGTGTATGTATAGTAATATTACAATCATGAAATTAGCACTAGCTTATCTCACTCTTTCTCATTGAACTCCTAGGAACCTTTTACAGAACCTTAGGGTTGCAGGGAACCCTGGTTGAGAAACGCTGCCATAGAGCATCAAAAGCGAGTGGGTTACGAATTGTGGTCAGTGCACTTGGGACCATCTCAATGAAAGCAATATTCTGGCATGAAAACTGAAAATACCAAACTTTATTGGAAGTTCAGAGCAGAAGTAGTGGGGGACCATCATAGCCAAGTGTTGAGAGGAATTCTTTGGAGTTTGAATAATTCACCTTTGGAAACATAGGTGTTTTGCTCAACATCCTTAAACAAACCTTATTCAGGGACCTTTTGAGCAGGATGGGCTACTCGACCTGAAGAAAATTCTAACTGGGCCCCACCTGCGAGGTCATGCGCTGTTTATCTTCATATGAGATCACCATGTCATGCACATATGGTCGTGATGCATGTTCCTGGTATACACTTATCAGATGGGTAGTCATGATGGGTATAATGGGCTTCGTATATTTTACCCCAGTGTCACTTTGATGGCATGCACTGCTCTCTCAAATAATAATAATAATAATAATAATAATAATAATAATAATAATAATAATGATGATAATGGTAATAGTTATAATAGTGCGCCATCTGACAACAGATTGCTGTCTGCTCTCACAGAATCAACCAGAGCAAGTAAGACTAAGAGCTCTGAGAATTAAAATCTATAATATTAATAGTATCAACATTTGGCTGAAGACCAGCAGTTTTGAAGAAAGGGAGTTTGTCAGTTGCATCAACCCCACAACTGATATTTTATTTCATTACCATTAAAACAATGAAATGCAAAGTTGATCATAATAGAATTTGATCTCAGAAAGTAAAAAGCTGAGCCAAATATTGAGAAAATGCTTCCTGTTCAGTGCTCTAATGATTCTACCAACCTACCTCTCTAAATGATAATAATGATGATAATAGTTTCAAATTTTGGAACAGTACCAGTAGCTTTTGAGGGGAGGGGGAAGTCAATTGCATCACCTCCAGTAACTGACTGGTACTTATTCCATTTTGAAAGAATTATTTTGCCTAAAAGAATAAATATTGAAAATTAAAATAATTATAATATGATTAAGATGAATTAAGATAAAAAAAATTATACATAGATTAAAAATAAATTAAGAAATGAAAAATAATTAAGAGATAATTAAAGTAATTAAAATAATTAAAAATAATAATTAGACAATCGAATCAAAAAATTTAAAAAATTCAAAGTAATAATGATAATAATGATAATAATAATAATCAGATTTTTTAAAGTATAATATGTCACCATGAACACGAAGCTCCAATTATATCATTCTAATGGAGTATTGTGTTCAAACAATATTAGCATAAACTGTGGCATTTTCCAAGGTGACTCACTTTCACCACTAATTTTCTGCATAGCGCTAATACCACTCTCAAGTGAACTGAATAGAACATGGTATGGCTACAAAATTGACAACAGGAAAATAAGCTATCTATTTCATATGGATGATTTAAAACTATATGGCAAAGATGACAAAGAGCTTGAAGGACTACTACATACTGTGAAAGGATTCAATGATGATATCAGGATGGAGTTTGGCCTTGAAAAGCGTGCCAAAGCCAATTTTAAGAAGGGGAGACCAGTAAAGTTAAGTTCAATAGAATTAGATGTCGAAACAGTAATAAAGGAACGTGAGCAGGATAATGGAATGTATGAACCTATTTGGTATTGTATCAAATGTTGAGCGATTGCTTGGAAAAAGTATGGTGAATTGGAAGATAGACCTGACAGCATGTGGAAGAAGTTTAGGGACAGTAGAAATTAGGAGGGGCATCTTCCAAGGGGACTGCCTGTCCCCACTGATCTTTGTACTGTGCATGATAACACTAACACTGATTTTGAGGAAAGCAAAAGCTGGGTGTGTAATCAAAAGCCGCTAACAAAAAGTCAACCATTTGTTATTCATGGATGACCTCAAACTTTATGGTAAAGATGAATCCCAAGTCAGTTCCCTCGTTGTTACGATGTATACTTTCAGTTCTAATATCAGAATGGGTTTTGAACTGAAAAAGTGTGGTGTGTTAGTCTTGAAGAGAGGCAAAATCAAATGTATGGACGGGCTATCGATACCTTCAGGGGAGGTTATGAAGCAGATAGAAGAGACATGCTATAAGTACTTGGGGATTTTGGAAATGGATAAATTCATGGAGACAGAAATGACAGAAAACTTTAAGGTGGAGTACTTGTGCAGACAGAGACTGATCCTTAAGTCGAAATTAAATGAATGGAATAAGATTAAAGTTATCAACACCTGGACGGTTTTACTACTTAGATATGGAGTAGGGGTAATTGCATGGACAGTAGATGAACTAAACAGCTTAGACAGAAAGAAAAGGAAGTTACTAACTAGATATATGATACTCCACCCCAAAAATGACACAGACAGACTATATATATCAAGAAAAAGAGGGGGAAAGGACTTATTGGATGCAAACACAGCATTAGAGCAGAAGAAAACAACATAGCATGGTATGTAAAAAATGCCATAGAACCACTGTTATTAGAAGTAAGAAAGTCAGGTTTGTGTAGAATAAAAGATTGCAAAGATAAAGCACTGTACAAGTAATTGAAAATTGATGAAACTGAAAATAGACGGGTAAACAAAAGAATGCAAGGACAATTTCATAGGAATGTTGAAGATAAGACAGACAGAGAAAAAAGATGTGCTGTGGATGACTAAAAGTGATTTAAAACCAGAAACGGAGGCTCTAGTCTGTGCTGCCCAAGAGCAAGCACTAAGAACAAACTACATAAAATACAGAATAGACAACACAGCAGAAAATGATAAGTGCAGAATCGGCATATAAAATAGTGAAACAGTGTGGCATATTACCTGCCAATGTATGCCACTAGCCCAGAAGGGAGCACTTGCAGAAAACAGCACTGCATAGAACTGCTCAAATACTCTGGAAGGTGTTTGAAAAATAAGAGGTATTATCTTAGGTCACTGGTAGTGAACAGCTGACATCATAGTACATCTTCAGCATCGAAAGCTGTGCAAAAAGCAATTATAATAATGATAATAATAACAACAGCAAAATTATTTGTTCAGCAGTACAAACAAATAACAATGTTTATAAAGTATTCAATACTGCTAGTAGCATGATATCTGATAATGAAGTTATGGCAATTTCAGGAATACTTCTTTTATCATAGCTTCATCTCTCAAATTATTCAAAATTTTACTAATATACACACACACATATATATATATATATATATA
>NC_068984.1:68545053-68546049 GCF_001194135.2 Octopus bimaculoides
TCTATAAAAGAGAGGATGCGTGTGTGTGTGTACGTGAATGTAGTCCACAAATTAGCACGCATGTCGCTCCAATTTTAGGAGGACATTGTTCATGACCCTACCTGCATTTTCGTCAACTTTGTCTCTCAGAGGCACCCGCGTATAGCTGTAAAAATCGATAAACTTTTACCAATTTTGAAGTTTGTTGACATGGCGAAGTCAAATCTGTGCGTACGCGCGTGAAGGAGAGAGAGAGACAGACAGACAGAGAGAGAGATAAAGAAAGAAAGAAATAGTGTGTTTGTGACAGGGGGGAGATACAGTGTTTGCTAGCATCCCCCCGCCAAAAAAAATGAAAAAAGTGGGTAAGGCAGACAGAAATCAAAGCAAATTTCTAAGCAAGACAGAGTTTACTTTGCTAGCGTCTAAAAAAGAAAAACTGAAGAACGAAAAAGTGGAAAGGGAAGCAGAAAGCGTATTAGGAATGAAAATGTAGTTAAGACAGAGTAAGTGTAAAATGTAAAAGGCATTTTTTTTTTCTTAAACATGAGATATAGTTTAAAATATACGATGTTTTTGAAAGACACTATATTCTATAATGAGATTATATATACTTTCTCACACAACAATTCAAATATATTCATTTTAAATCATTTATTTGTTTTAAATCATTCATCTTTCTCCCACCTTTCACTCTCACACACACACCCATATACTACTTTGGGAGCGAAAGAGTTTTATTTATATTTCACAACAACTATGAAACAAAAATGTAACAATTTGTCAATCCACCCCCCAACCTGTTTTTCGGACCACAAAAAGGGTTTGGTAATTTTTCAGATTAACACCCGCACGATTTCCACTAGGGTGTTACGGTTAGAGTTTTAGGATTAGGATTAGGGTTAAGGTTAGTGTTAGGGTTAGGGTTAGGGTTAGGATTAGGGTTGGTGTTAGGGTTACGGTTTTAGGGTCAGGGATAGGGTTAGGGTTTAGGGTTAGAGTTTAGGGTTAGAGTTA
>NC_068984.1:68547195-68547725 GCF_001194135.2 Octopus bimaculoides
TCTTCGATTAGTTTTTCATATCTCTTCTCCTTTCGTTTCTCTGCATTGTCGATGTTTTCTTCCCATGGTACTGTCAGTTCTAGCAAGATTCCTATTCTCTGTTCTGTGTCCCATATGACTAACTCTGGTCTTTTTGTTGTTTTTATAAGTGGAAAAATTGCTAGACTTCCCAAATCCGTGGCCAGCTCCCAGTATCCCTTCCCTCTTTCGTCTATCTCATATATTTTATTGCCAGCAAACCATTTTCAGCCAAACCAATTTCAACGGATTTCGCTTAAATCTGATGTCGATGTTACTTATTTTGGTTTGAAATAAAGCACTTGATCACTTAATAATCCTAGCTTAATCCTGAGCAGCGCTGGGTTATACTGCTAGTGTATATATATTTTGGACTAATGGGTATATGTTGATTAGTGTGTTGAAGTGTTGAGTAGAGCACTAGCACAGTTTTGGCTACCTAGTGTCATCTGCAGTCAAGGTGTGTTTTTGTTAGATCTCCTTACACATATATATATATATATATATATATA
>NC_068984.1:68547796-68551150 GCF_001194135.2 Octopus bimaculoides
CACACACACACGCACATACACACGCACACACACACACACATACACACATATGCACATAAATATATATATATTAAATTGTTTAATGGAAAGTATGAGGAAATATGGCGTTTGCCTAAAAGAGAAACAAGATAGTGTAATATTCAAAGGAAATATTTGAAAGAAAGTAAAAACAGTTTGTTATTTTAAATAAAATGATTTTTTCAAATTATATTGTTATATTTTTGTTGAGTCATACTCATAAAGCCTATAAACACACTAACCCATTGCTGTTCATTGATATTTCTTGTTTATCCCACCAAAAATAAACTGTGATAAAAAAATATTTTAGCTGAAAAGAAATATAGACAAACAACAACCATTTTGGAAAAAAGAAATAAATAAAGAGAAGTCACAACTTATGCGTTTGTTTATAGATATGCCTCTTTTGAAATGTAATAATATTGGTTTCAATATATAAGTTCACAAGAAATTTCTTACAAAACAAATTCAAGATTGAAAGATTTTTTGAACTGCTCTAGGTTTTCACTTTATACCTTAATAAGTTAGAATATCATGAATAAGAGTTTATTGAAATATAGGCAGTTTTATAACAATAATTTGAAAAGGAAAAAAAATATTGGGATAAAAACATTCTCTTTTTATATTATATTTCTTTTTACATAAGCCAAAGTAAAGTATTTGTGCACAATCCGTGAACAAAGCTTTATTTTCTAAATGATAATTTAAAAAATAGAATCTGGATAAAACAGACAAAGATGTGTTTTGCTTTGGCAAAATGTCACACAAATAGCTGAAACAGTGGAATAATACTTTATGTTGTAAGATAGAAGAAAAGTTTAATATTATATTTTGTGTCTTCCTCACAGCACAAAATTTATTCTGCTATTTGAAATTTTATCTTGTATATTACTTTTGGATTATCTCGCAAAGTTCTCTCATTATGATAGATTAGCTACTACTTAGAAGTGAGTAAGTAGGATAGACAAGTAAGTACAAGAATATAAGGCCGAATTTCACTAAGAAAAATTCAGGATTGTTTTATATTGCCATTTGTACAAGAGAAAACTGGAATTTAGTGGGAACCTAGCACTCTCATAGTTCCTATGATCTTTGCAAAAATCTATGCTAGAATTTGAGACAAAAAACTAAAATGATTACTGCTTCAGCTAATTGGTACTCTAGCCATCATTACAAGGTTTCTTTACAATGGAAAAACCAACATAAAAACGATGTAAATGTGCTTGGTTGTAACTTGAAGACCAAATAGTATTTCCTCAATGATTCAGCAATGAAACACTTCATCCTCTCTGTACCACTTATATCCACCACGCCTGTACTCAGTGAGCAGGTCCCAAAGCATCTCCAGCATCATCTATTTATCTCCCACTCTATCTTGTTTTTTTCTGTCTAACTCTATCTCCCCTTCCTCTCTTTTCTTTTCTTACTGGGGTAGCCAAGTATCTCCTCTATAGTAAGAAACCTATCCTTCTATTATACTTTAACCTCTCAACTGACACAAAACCATGTCTCTCAGTATCACTTACTCTCTCAGCCAAAAGGTCTTTGTCTCACAGATTACTAGGTCACCCTGTAGGTACTGGTGTCACATAAAAAGCACCCAGTACACACTGTAAAGTGGTTGGTGTTAAGAAGGATATCCAGCTATATAAACCATACCAAAGCACTCAGTGGAGCATGGTGCAGCTCTCAGGTTTGCCAACTTCTATCAAACTATATGGAAAATGATGATGATGATGATGATGATGATGATGATGATAGTGCAACTAGCTATAATTTGTGAACAAGTATGGATTGGTAATATGCACATGCATTTAATGATTATTTTAGATGCTTTTGTAATACCAAGAACCCTCTAGCTTTTTAACCCTTGGCCCAGCCCAACATTAAAGATGTGTCAGGGAAAGAGAACCACACTAACCACTTCTGGATATTCTTTCCCAGCTGTGTAAACTGGAGCAAAGTGAAATAAAGTGCTTTTCTCTAGAGCACAACATGCTACTTGGGCAAAGAATTAAGTCCACACTCTTTTGATCATGAGCCAAAAGCCCTAACCATCTGTCCACTAACCCAGATAAGCATCATAAAATGATGGGAATGGGTTACAGTACTATTGTGGTAAACTGTTATTAGTTCTTTTGCAGTTCAAGTACTGATGAAGCCTGATATCTGATATCAACACAAAGTACATATTGTAAGTTGGTTCTCTCTTATAACAAAACAATTATAACATTTTGTAGATACTTATATATATGTGTGTGTGTGTGTGTGTGTGTGTGTGTGTGTGTGTGTGTGTGTGTGTGTGTGTGTGTGTGTGTGTGTGTGTGTGTGTGCGTGTGTGTGTGTGTGTGTGTATGTATGTTTTGTACAATATTTAACCAGGAATTATTTGTTGAAAGCAATATTGTTGGATTTGGTAACACCATTTCTATTTGTTATTCACCAATTACTAAAGACTCACACATATACACACATGCATGCATGCATAAACACACACATTAGTTATGAATTTATTATTTCAGTTTGGAATAACTTTTCAGTGCATCTGCTCATTAATTGACAAAATATCAAATTTGTTGAATTCTACTTAAATATGTACATGTGGAAACATGTTACAGAGATGTCGGTGGCATCTAATATTAGCAAATTCTTAAAGTTTCTTCGTTTTCATGACACTTGAGATCAAACAAAAAAAAAAAAAAAAATTACCAATGTGCTTTGCATAAAAATTAAGGAAAGAATCAACATTTTAAAGTAAAAATAACCTGCAAAAATGTTTAAAAAATTTGGTTAGCTGGTTTTATTAATCATACTTGTGTATAACAAAATTATGAATTATATATTTTTTTACAATGTTCAATTATTAGTATGTCTTTTCTTAAGCCTTAAATTATATTTTAAAAAAACTATTTTTGCACCTAGATATTCTGTGCAACAACACATCACTTTGTAACTACTAACTTGAAGCCAAAAGTTAGTTTGTTTTGTTGTTTATTGTTGATCTGAGCATTTTAGGGGATTTTTTGTTTTTAATCTATAACCTAACCTGGTTGCATCTAAAATAATATTTTTTCCTTGATCGGAAACTTACAGACTTAACAAGTCACATTCATCTGTACCTCTTATTTTTTACTTCAGTGAAAAATATTTCCCCCAAAGTAAAAACTGAAAACAGAAGCAAAAACAAAAAAAAATAAAAGAATTAAATAAATAAATAAATGGGAGAAACAACAACAAAACATTTCTGGGGAAAATAATTGAGTTCTCTGTGAGAAATTTAGTTTCCATGAAAGAGAAGTGCATTTGCCAAATATATAAACTAATAAAGAAATAGAC
>NC_068984.1:68551233-68568014 GCF_001194135.2 Octopus bimaculoides
TATATATATATATATATATGTATATATTGATAGATAGATATACTTATAGATAGATATAGATATATATATATAGATAGATAGATAGATATACATACACACACATGTATATGCTATGCATACATATATATATACATATATATATATATATCTGTTTATATCGTTGAAGACTAGATCTTGTATGTGTCTTTTACTATCAAAATTTTTGCATTGCTAAATTATCCGAAGAGTAATAAGATGTAGAAAAAAAGGAACAAAAACAAAAAGCAGCAACAAAACAACTCAGTGATTTGTCCATTGATTTTTTTTTTCCCAAAGTCATCAGAGAAAGAAGGTGAGTTTTATTCAGATGAGGTTTTTCACGCTTGACTTTTAATATTCTTGATTCCTTTGCCCTCAAGGGGAGGGCTTAGTTTATGAATATTCTATAAAATCACCAGATCATTATTTTCTATTTGCAATTTACTAAACACGTGTGCTACTAATTAGTCGTTTGGTTTTTAATTAACTTTTATTTCAATTCATTATTAGTATTGAAATCATTCACTACCATTATTGTATCTGTTCATAAATTATAATTTTATTTTCATAAACTTTACTGCTTGCTGTGATGATATAAAGTCATGGAAGGAGCTTCTAAGCAAGCATTGGACTTGCTAGAAATAGCAGTCACAATGCATCAAATTAGGCATAAGTATCTTAAGAGAAGACGCTATGGATAATGTAGTCCTAGCTACATTCATCATCATCATCATCCTGTGTTTTAAATCTGGGTTTTGTCCCCGTTAACAGGGGTGACCAGATCTACCTCAACATCATAGCAACCGAAGTAGGCAGGTGCAGCCCACCCCAGCCTTTAGGCTGGCTGGTGCCCATTCTCCTTTTCTATTATGAGGCTTTCTTGGAGCTGGATTTTCTAAGGGGAGAATGCCCTTGCTTACCCCCAAACTCAGTTTCTAGGCATGAGTGGTCCCGAGACCAAGGCCTCTACAACGGTTTTTAAGAAATGTGGTGGAAAATTTGCTCAGGAAGGTAGGGATGCTACTCCCTGAAACCCCTTTCGGAGCCCCCTCCCCTACATTACAGCTGAAAAATAAGGTGGGATAGTTAAGAATAGATTGTCTTTCATAGGCCCATTGAACCAGTGCCGACATTAGGGATAAAAAATACAATGGTAGTAATAACTAGGCTAAGACATGGATTTGTGAACAAGAGGTTACAGAAGTGCTATGGAAGGTTCTTATATTAGCAAGCTGAATACGATTTGCATTCTTCACCACCACCACTTCTTCTACTTCATCTTCTTCCCCACACCCCACCATTTTATCTTTGACAGGTTTACTTTTAGATCTTTTGATCTACTGCTCTGGCTTCATCTTTGGAACACTCCCTAGAATTCTCAGGTTAAAAGCCTTGTGCATGAATTTGATAAATGAAGAAAGAAGCATGTCATATGAGAACATATATATATATGTATATATATATAGATATTTATGTATGTAAATACTAACATATGCATACACATGTATGCATATGCACAAGTGTATGTTGTGTATGTATATGTGCTAGTGTCACCTTGTCTGGACATCATCATCATGATTTAACGTCTGTTTTCCATGCTGGCATGGGTTAGACAGTTTGACCAGAACTGGCAAGCAGGAGAGCTGCACCAGGCTCCAATATGATTTGGCATGTTCTCTATGACTGGATGCTCTTCCTAATGCCAACCACTACATGGAGTGTGCTGGGTGCCCTTTTATGAGGCATTGGCAAGGGTGCTTTTATGTGGAGCTGGCAAGACTGCTATCATGGGTGGCATGGGTGCTTTTCGGTATGGCACCAGTATAGGTGCTTTTTGAGTGGCACCTGTACAGAGCTCTAGCAGGTCAATCCTCCTTAGCAGAGGGAGTGGCATTAACCTTTCTGCTATGGAAGATGAGTCATCTCAAGTACAGCAAGGTGCCAAGATGCTGCATGCTAATTGTAAACAAATACCACCTTCATACAAGCAGTGTTATTTAGTTGCAGATTTCCTGGAAACCATTCCCAAGCCTATTTCCTCTAGTTCTTCATACTTGAGTGGAGGCATGTGACTTAGTGGTTAGGGTGTTGGACTCATGATGATCATAAACCTCGGTGATGTGCTGTGTTCTTGAGCAAAACACTTCATTTCACATTGCTCCACTAAGCAGACAAAAGTGAGTAATCCTGTGATGGACTGGTGTCCCCTTCCAGGTGGAGGATATATACGCCAGAGAAACTGGGAAACCAGCCCTATGCTCCTTATGAAGTAACGTAGAATAACCAACCTTCATACTTGAAGGACTTGGAAAATTATTACCTTGGTTGAAGACAGGTGGGGGATGTCGACAGGAGAGAACACCCAACTATGGAAAATCTGCCTTAATAAATCATGACTGGCCCACACAAGCATGAGAAAAAGTGGATGTTAAAGATGATGATGATGATGGTGTTAATGATGATGACGATGACACCAATGATGATATTGATGATAATGATAATGTTGATGATAATGATGATATTGATGATAAGGATGTTTTTGGTGATGTCAACTTGTCAACAGGTATGCAAGATTTCCCATGGACAGCCATTCTTCAACTCTTCTGTTATGACCTGGAGAATTTATAACATGCTGGATTGGGTAGAGAAAAAGAACCCTCATAGACATCTATCTGCATGCTGAACACACTCGGACAGGTGCCAGTCATAGAGTATGGAATCAAAATCGTAATTGAACCATACACTAACAGCACCCACTACACTCTTGGAATGGTTGGCATTAGGAAGGGCATGCAGCTGTAGAAACTCTGCCGGATCAGATTGGAGCCTGGTGCAGCCTTCTGGCTTGCCAGTCCTCAGTCAAATCGTCTAACCCATGCTAGCATGGAAAGCAGACATTAAACGATGATGATGATGATGTTATAAATAACATTCACTTTGCAATTAATGTGTAAGCCATGGTTGTGGCTTGCACGTTACACTTAATAAAATAACAAAACATTTTATTGAAACACACCAATCCTTACAACTCACTGAGAGAACCTTTATGCAGTTACTCAGTCTGCTAGAAACAGTAGTAAAATCTCTTGAAAGAAAGGACATGTTGGATAATGTCATCTTTGGTGTACTATGCTTCAGGAAATGACATGAGGGGGCATGGCTAGAACACTTTGATCATAGTTCTCTTTGATTAAGGCTCATCTGGAATTAAGTAGCAGTAGTATTATCATCATCATCAACAACAGCTTCAACAAATGCAACTATAATCTCTCTATTTGAATGCATTATGTTCAGATTGAATCACTTAGCAAAAATGTAAAGAAATGAAATATCTATAGATATAACTTCACCGAAGGAAGTATCTGAGCTTGTCTTTCATTTCTCTCATTGAGAAAACATGAAAACAAAAATATAGTTTCCTTTATTACTTGTTATATAATCCATTACTTACCATACATCCATTACCTATTATTCATTACGCATCCATTACTTTAAACATATTAATATTAATTGAATTTTATATATTCATCATTCATTTTATATGTTCATCATCAAAGTACATAACTTACTGCTGAAACATACTCAGCACGATTTCCTCTTGTTTCATGCCATTATTTTAACAGGTAACATATTATTACCAATAACATATTATTGATATGTTCTTCAGCTAGCACAGGTCAGCTCTGATCAAGCTGACCTATGGTCAAACATATTTCAGCTAAGAGTATCCTATCTTTTCTTTTCTTTCTCTCTCTCTCTCTCTCTCTCTCTCTCTTTTTCAAAGACAATATGGTTTGAATTAAGGGAGATTTGGTTACTATTTCTAACAGGCTGAGCAACCACAATGGGCCACCTTTGTTGAGTGAGTTAATAACTAAATTTCTGCTACACATTTGGAATAGGCATCAATAGTAGTAGTAGTAGTGGTGGTGGTGGTGGCGGCGGTGGTAGCACAGCTGCACGAACAGTATTAGCAGCAGCAGTACTAATTCATCCACTGGTCAGACTGATTTATGACTGAAGGCATTCCGGACATGGCTATCCTGTCTTTTTAGGATTATTTTCATTCTCTGCAGATCTTGCATGAGACACACAATGGAATATTGCTCTCACATCTGAGATGATGGGACAGTTTCATGCACAAACATCTAAAACCAAACTACAATGATTAGAATAACCACTTGAATGATTAGAATAAAGTGATTCACAGACTCTAGCCTTTATCCCACAAGTGAGGGGTCTTCTCTCTTTCCTTTTCTACCACCACAATAACAAACTCCATACTCAGAATTGGCTGCTCTCTTGCTGCATCCACTCAGACTTTCCTATGCCATTTATCTCTCCTCCTCCTCTCTTTACCTTTGTGTCCAAGATTCAAGGCTCTATGCTAATCACTATAGTCAGTACTTCTTTTGCAGTATGTTGGCTCTTTGGAATTTGTACCTTCTATGTGTTTAATCCTGCAGCATTTAAACTGGTTATATCAAGCCCACATATTTTTTATCTGTGTTATGTTCAAACCAGGCAGATCCAGCCTCTCACACCTACTTTATAATGTCATTGTAAAAAGAAACAATCTCATCATCAATATCTCTAAATTATAGGATAGTATACGATTAATTGAAAACAATGAATAAATAAATATTACATTTGACAAAGTAATCTGAATGCTAAGAGGCTTTTAAAACAGGCACAGGCATTGCCGTGTGCTTAAGAAGTTTGCTACAGTGAGACTGACCAAGAAGACAACAATGTTGTATTTAGTTCAATCTCACTGTGCTGCACCTTGGTCCAGTACTTTCAACTATTGTCCCAGGTTTACCAATACATGAGTAGATTTACTAAAAGGAGACTGAAATCATCATAATCATCATTTAACATCTGTTTTCAATGCTGGCATTGACTGGACAGTTTGACCAGATCTGGCAAGCTGTACCAGGCTCCAGTCTGATTTAGCTTGGTTTCAACAGCTGGATGCCTTTCCTAACACCAACCACTTTACAGTGTACTGGGTGGTTTTAACATGGCACCAGCATGGGTGGTGCTTACATGGCACTGGCACAGGTGTTTTTTACGTAGGTTAGCACAGATGTGGCACTGGCAGGGATGCTTTTTATGTGGTGCTGGCACATAAAATAATGATTTCAAAATTATATCCAGATATATGTCATCATATATCTACATTTGTGTGTGTGTGTGTGTGTGTGTGTGCGTGTGCGTGTGTGTATGTATATGTGTGCATGTGTGTGAGTGTGTGTGTGTGTGCATGCACATGTGTTTATGTGTTTTTATTGTGTTTTTTTCCACCACGATTGATTGACAACTGGTGTTGGTTTGTTTATTTCTCATAACTTAGCTGCTTGGCAAAAAACGTCTCGTAGATTAAGTATCAGGCTTAAAAAATAAATCCAGAAGTATTTTTGTTTGATGAAATCTTTCCTGGCAGTGCTCCAGCAAGGCCACAATCTAATGACTGAAACAAATAAAAGAGAAATGATATACTTTTTTTTCAGAAGTGTCAACTTACAAAAGTTCAATAAAGACATTAATAGCATGAATATCATTATTCTAGGAAGAACTGTAAAAGCCATGACCACTACTCTTTCCTCCAGACCCAGAAAGTGAAAGAAAAAAACCAAAAAAACCCCCAAAAAACAAACAACAAAAACAAACGAAAATACTTTAATGTGTCCATCTGCTTCTTTTTGTTTTTTAAGATAGTGGGGGTTTGAATTTCAGTGATTTGACTGCTGTTTCTGACCACTATTTCTATTCTAGCATTGCTGGGGTAATAGAGGTGGTAGCTGTGGTACCAGTGCCAGTGCCAATGGTGGTGATGGTGCTAATGCTAAATATATATGATATGTCTATGTAAATTTCCTTCCCGGGTCATATAGACTCACAGGGCTGATTTCTCAGCTTCCATGGCTTATAAATTCCCCACCTGGATGGGACGCCAGTCTGTCACAGGATTACTCATTTTTTCCAGCTAAGTGGACTGAAGCAACATGAGATGAAGTGTTTTGCTCAAGAACACAATGTGTTGCCCAGTTCTGGAATCGAAACCACAATCTTACGATCACGAGTTCAACACCCTAACCACTAAGCCAAGTGCCTCCATTGTCTCTATATAGGTCAATCATCTTCTGAAAAATAATAGAAAGATATATTTTCTTTCTAAAGAATTTTAGTTGAAATTGAAAAGTTCTTGATCCCCATCTTCCTATAGGTTAAGTTTCCTTCACTCACCAGTTTTTGCTTTCAGCTAGATATATATCATCATTGAAATCTGTATCTAAATTGTTGTTAGATTCAACACTTGCAACAGTTATTACAATTACAGTTCAGAGAATTTCGTGAGAAAAGAACAATGTAATTTTTACTTTATTTTATTTCTACCATGTATTATCTACAACATGTATGAGAGACAAATTTTGAATATGTAGATATCTGAAGAAATTATAATTGGTATTACTGGAAGAGATAAATAAGTTCATTTCTTCTTTGAAGTGTCTGGATTGATTCAGTGAAGGTAAAATATAGCCTTGCTTTGCACTGAAATAAAATACATTGTAGTATTTTAGTATATAATATTAAGTTTCAAATTGTTTCTACTATAATTGAAACTGTAAAGGGATTGAGTCTGTAAATATGATTTTTATATAAATTACGAAAACAAAAAAAGAAATGAATATAAACACATTTGAGAAATGCTTTAGCACCTCTCAACCAGAGAAATTGCAGGCAATCAATTCTTTTCAATGTTGTGTTTTTATATACAGATTTTATTTCAAAGAAAATGCAAACTATAATAATTTGTTGATCTCATAAAAAAAAAAAAGAAAAAAAATGCAGTTTACTTTTATGTTTTGATAAATTTTCCATGTTAGCAGATTTAGTGATGATAATTTCGAGAAACTTTCTGAAATACCAATTATTTTGCAAGTTTGTTAGTTATTTAACAAGCAGCATTGTAAAATATAAAGAATAAAGGAAAATATAAAGAATATGAGGAACATGTGAAAAATGTATATCGCAGAGAATGACTTCCAGAGTTATTTATTATATCTTATATTATATTTGGTGAGTAATAGCATTATTGGCTACAGTTTCCAATAGACCTGATGGTAGTGGCAGTGGTTGTGGGAGTCCTTATCATGTGAATGATTATAAGCAATTAAGTAAGAAGCTGGATTCATGGACAAAATGACTACACAAATAAATATGCATTTCCATACCTTTATTATATTTAACTGTTTATATCTTACAATGTATATACATCTATAATGCTGAAAAACATTTCTGCATGTTTGTAGGTAATAATTGAAGATATACAGTATAGAAAATCTACAAAATGCTCTAGTTACATTAACTATGTTGCAGGAGTCCTACATTATTACAGAAATAAGAGAAAATAGAGCAGATAATTAGATAGATGGATATTAGCTTTAAAACATAAGGTTAACTTAACCTATGTCAAACATATTTTCTCAGAATAATGTTTAGGTAAGTAGAAAGAGATGGGACCACAACTCTAGATGCAAAGTGATAAAGATCCATATGGAATTTGAGTTGGAGTGCAATTCACCAGTTTATATAACTCTGAGCAAAACTTTCCAAAATCTTTGAAGAGTAAATTGTCAGGATGTTTAATTAGCCCTACTTTGATGCTTGCTGCTCTTAGCTGAGATATACCAGTCAGTGTTGATAAATTGGTAAGCATTTACATGAGTGTTCTATTCTTTCAAGGAGCATGCTATTCCTTTTATGAAGAGGCTGTGATTCAAAGCTAGAAATCCAAGTAGGATGATTCAAATGGAGGTAGAGACCAAACTACAGGTTAATTACTGATTTGTGGCTTTTTTTATCACAACAGTAACAAGTGTGAATATGTCAGAAGGATAGGAATGGATGTTTGCTGTAGAGGAAGCACATTGGCCACCCCAGCTGGAAAAGGAGAGAAGAAAATGGTAATGATAAGGTATCAGCACAAGATTTAAAATATGGACTTTATTTCAGTTTCAAATCTTGAGATTTCATCTTCTTTATGTGCCATGCCTAAACGTATAGGCAATCACGAACTTCCAGTTCCTCTTGTTCTGCATACAACTTAGTATGTTATTGGGTTGGCCATTCTGTAGCCATGTGCAAAAGTCAACAACTACTTATATCACACTCTTCCCTGGCTTCTACTTTCAGTTTTTCAACACTCACTTATCATATGATGTCTAATGAACCTAACCTATTGTATCCTTATATTAAGAATTTTCTGGTGTTTTCTGCTAATTTATTCTTGTGTCTTCAGCATTTTTTTAGGAATCACATCTTTGTAGCAGTGATAAATGTTTGCCCTTGTTTGCTGATATTCCAAATGACACATCCATATTTAAGGATGGGTTCTATGTCTTTCTTTAGGACACTTTTCATCAATTGATATCTATTTATTATTTAACAGACATGGTTGTGTGGTAACAAGTTTGCTTTCCAACCACATGGTTCTAGATTCAGTCCCACTGCATGGCACTATAAGTGCCTTCTAAGATAGCTCCAGGCAGACCAAATCCTTGTGAGTGGATTTGGTAGATGGAAACTGAAGAAAGCCCATCATACATATGTGTGTGTGTTTGTGTGTGTATGCATGCGTATGCATGTGTGTGTGTATCTGTCTGCTTTTGTGTTTGTCCCCTACCATTGCTTCAAAGCTGGTGCTGGTTTGTTTACATCCCCAAAACTTAGCAGTTCAGCTAAAGAGACAAGTAGAATAAGTACCTGACTTAAAAATAGTAAGTACTGGGATCAACCTTTTTTGATCAAACCCTTCAAGGCAGTGCCCCAGCATGGCCACAATCCAATGTCTGAAGCAAGTAAAAGATATGAGATCAAAGATATGTTTGATCACATCAAAAGCAACTTTGATCAGGCCAACATAATTTTCCATAAAGACTGAATGGTCTTCAATAAAAGAGTAATCAGATGATTCACTATGACTCATCAGTTGACAATCTCCATTTTTCACAGATCTATGCAACCATTTAGAGCAGGGCTATTAATGTAAACATAACAACAATTAGACGAACCTAAAAACAATGAAAAAGAAATTGAAATGTAAAACACTAACGTGATAACCATCGGGTGGTTGAGGGACTTGCTAGAAAAAGCAGCAGGCAGATTTCACTCAACTCATTCTCTATCATCTTAAAAAATGGGAGAATATACATTATATAATGAATTCATAGATATCTCTAGGCAGGATGGCCATAGTTGGAATACTTTTGATCGAAGGTCTCTGTTTGACCAGCAAGAATAAACTACAATTTTACAACAACCACTGCCTGTAAAATATCTGCAGCAGGAATTGGTTCATCTGTGTCTCAATAAAAAGTTATGTATGGATAAAACATAAATAATCTGTAAGAAACACATTTGTGACATACCACATTGTGACAAAGAGCTGATTTATGTATTTTGTGTCACTTACAGTGGACATTTGTCAGAGACATTTTGAAAAAGCTAATCCAAAATAATCCAAATTCTTTTTCTTTATCGTTTGTGTTATTCTTTTGAACAGGGTAGAGTCTGTGTGAGTGACCAGGAAGATGTGTAAATGTGTGTGTGTGTATGTTTGAGTGTGCATGTATGTGTGTGTATGTGTGCATGTGTATGCTTGTGTGTATGTGTATGTTGTGCTGGCAAAGATATATTGTGTTACAGATAGCTAATATCCTTCCTACTGAAGACACAAGGCCTGGAATTTTGGGGGATGGGACTACTTGATTGCATCGACCCTAGTGTTTGACTGGTACTTATTTTATTGATTCCAAAAAACTGAAAGGCAAAGCCGACTTTAGTGGAATTTGAACTCAGAATGTAAGGATGGATGAAATGCTGCTAAGCATTTTGCCTAGCGTATTAACGATTCTGCCAGCTTGCCACATTACAGATAGCTTATATTGACTTGACAACAGTGTACTCCCATCAGTGAATTATTTCTTTTGACCTTGGTGCACCATGGTTGAGTGAGGAACGGGACTTAGAACTCTTCTGTACAATCTACCATACTTAGCCATTGCATTCAGGAAGAGAGCAACAGTTAATTAAATCAATATATGACTAACTTGATTGGTACTTTATTTTATTGTCCCTTGAATGATGAAACACAAAGCGAAGTTCAGCAAGATTTGAACCCAAGATGTACAAAATAATGATAAACATCACAAAGTATTTTGTCAATCACTCTAATAAGTTTACATAATTACTGTCTTAGTAAAAATGATTAATGTTAGAAATGAAACAAATTTAGATGGAAAAAATCTTAAAGTAAACACTTTAAATATAACAAAAAGAGTAAATGATTGTTGCATTTGTAGAAATAACCGCCAAATCAACCTCAAATTAAACTCTACTTGTCTTATGAAATGAGCACATTTGGCAATTTATTTGGTAGGTATAGTATGTTTGGATGGCACCCATGCTTCTTTGCGTGTTCATTGTAAGGAGACTGCAAGAGAAATACTGAGATAAGGAGAAAGAGTTGTACATGTGTTTCATTGATCTGGAGAAGGCATTTGATAGGGTTCCAAGAAAGGTGATTGAGTGAGCATTGAGGAAGGCAGGTGTACTAGAGGTAATAGTGAGGGCAGTGATGAGTTTGTATGAAAGGGTAAAGACAAGAGTTAGAATTGGATCAGAGCTGTCGGAGGACTTTGTGGTGAAAGTTGGTGTGCACCAGGGATCTGTGTTGTCACCGTTGTTGTTTGCAATAGTGGTGATGGAGAGTGCAAGAGAGGGATTGATAATGGAGGTACTGTATGCCGATGACTTTGTTTTGATGAGTGAGACAATGGAGGGATTGAGGGAGAAGTTTTGGAAATGGAAGGGGGCTTTTGAAAGCAAGGGTTTGAGGGTAAACCTCAAGAAGACAAAGGTGAGGGTGAGTGGGGTGGAAGGAGAAGTGTTAGTGAGTAAGGTAGATCCATCTGGTGTGTTTGGGAGGAGGGTAATGGCAAATGCAGTGCTGCTTGCAAAATGTAGGAAATGGTTTCATGGTAGATGTTCGAAAATGAAGAAGGTGATCCCAAGACTGGCAAGAGATTTTATTTGTGGAAGATGTGGGAGAGGAGCTGGAGAGCTGGCAGAACCAATGGAAACACTATGTGATGAGCTGGTTTTGAGAAGTTTTTGTTATTTGGGAGATAGGGTGGATGTAAGTGGTGGATGTGAAGCAACTATGACAGCAAGAGCGAGACTTGGCTGGGTGAAGTTCAGAGAATGTGGAGCATTGTTATATGGGAAAAGGTTCTCCTTGAAGATGAAAGGAAGGGTTTATCAGAGTTGTGTGAGATCTGCAATGCTGTATGGTAGTGAGATATGGTGTCTGAGGGAAAGCGAAATGACAATATTGAGAAGGACTGAGAGAGCAATGGTGAGAGCAATGTGTGGTGTGAAACTATTGGATAAAAGGAAGGTTGAGGACTTGATGAAGATGCTGTGGTTGGAGGAATTGGTGGAACAGCTGGCAAGGATAAATGAGGTGCAGTGGTATGAACATCTGTTAAGGAGGCATGAGGATCATGTTCTGAGGAGAGTGCTTGAGTTTAAAGTGAATGATCTGCGAAAGCGAGGTTGACCAAAGAAAATGTGGAGGGGACAGATGGAGGAGGAGATTGGGAGGGTTGGCTTGAGGAGGAAGGATGCCGAAAACTGGGTGAGATGGTGTGAGATGGTTGCTGTAAGAGTGCAGTAGATCCGACCACCCCTGTTAATGGGGACAAACCCAGATTTAAAATATTGGATATCGACATCGACTATGTCTGTAAAAGATAGTTGCATCCTTACAATGAAATTTTAAACTACAATGTTTCCTGCTGAGCAATTGAGGAAGACCCTACTTGGTTGCTCAGCATGTTAGAAATAGTAATCACATCGTGAAGATGAACTCTGCAGACTTAAAATCATGGACATATTTGGCAACGTATTCCTAGATACACAATGTCTGCAAAAGACTGCTACAACTGTAAACATTATTGAACAAAAGCAAAAACCTTTAACCCTTTAGCATTCAGCTTCATCTGTCAAATGTAATGCTTACTCAAGCATTATTTTGTAACTTTGAGATTTTGATAATGCGACTATTTTTAGAATGGCATTGTTGGTAGGTGTAAGAGGCAAGATCTGACTAGTTTGAATCTATAAGAGTGAAGATATTTTGGCCAGATATGGACAGTTTAAATGCTAATGGATTAATGATTCAACTTGTTAGAAATAGTAAATCAAACATGGCTGTCTTAAGAATAAGTACATTTAGTAATGTAGTCCTAGCTACATTGTGTGTATACATACATACACACACACACACACACACACACACACACACATATATATATATATGCACATAGACATACATACACATGCAATGGGTTTCTTTTAGTTTCTCTCCACCAAATCCACACACAATTCTTTGGACAACATACTGGGATTCTGCTTATAGAACACCAATCTGCCACACCGCTCCACAAAAGGTATCTAAGCAAATTCAAGAGATATCTACAGCTTTAAAGTATATTATGTTGTCTTATGTTAATGCACTTATGTTTTTCTGAAATTTCTAAATGTCCACCATAAAATATTGTTAATAAGATTATGAATTTTTTGCACTATTAACTTCACTTTAACGATGTAAAAGTCTTTTAATATTTACATATAGTTGTAAATATTAAAATGTCTATTCATCTATAAAAATGAGGTTAACAGTCCAAAAAAAAAAAAGAAATAATGCTTTACTGAATTCATTTTAAAGATGAAAGACAGCTATTATATCCAACAGGTCAAATTACTATAGGGAAGCTGGCACACTTGTTCAGCTCAGCTCATCTCTGTGTTAATTTACTGATTTAATGTGCAACTATTAGATGATGTTGTCTATACCTTGGTAAGTTCTGATTAAGCAGATGTACAACCAGAAATATTCCAGTCATGCCATCTTCATTTTTTTTTCTTTATATTTTGTCAGAGTGTTATCTAGAAATTGAGGATTCAATGTATCCTTTTTATAAGACAAATGGATATGATTTGTGAGAGACTTATTCTCCTGAGGTTGACTTGGCTTTTCATCTTTTCTAGGTTGCTAAAATAAGTACCAGCTGAGCACTGAGGCTGATGTAATTGATTAGTCCCCCTCCCTCAAATTTCAGGTCTTGTGTCTACAGTAGAAAGGATTCTTTTTTTAGAAGGGAAGGTGGGTGTGGCTAAATATAAGCTCCAGTACTGGCATGTCTTCACCAATTGGCAGAATTCATAGAACCATTGTTATGGAAGTTGAAATGCAGCAGCAAACAGCTTTTAGCCCAATAATCAGTTTCCTAAATGATATTAAGTGATAATGATTTGAACAAGATAAAAATGATAACACAGAAGTTATTAGTTATTTGTATAATGTTCTAAATAGGTGAAAGTTTCAATTTGAAAACATTTTTTCGTTTTTGAGGGAAAAGAAAATAAGATTTGATGATGTTCATGGCTTTCTAAAGACACAAACAATGTAAATGAAGGGTGATGAGTACAATCAAGAATTGAAACCGTTTGTGGCCACAAAATTATCTCACCAAGAGTCTACCTATAGTCACTAGCATTCAACATCAATACTAAAATACCTTAATGTTTTCCCCTCATCATGGACTATAAGCCTTAAAGAAAAGTTCTTTTTTTAAATATACATTGAAGATTATTTCAATGCATTGTTAGAATATTTGTGAAAATATTATCTTAATAGTCCTGTCTAACAAGCATAAATTTCATGTTTTTGTATCAGCAACATCTAATTCTACACAAACAGCTATTTCTCTTTGTCTCCATTCAGTATTCTCACCATAAAAGAAGAAATCCTTCACAAAATTCCACAGCATGAAATAAATAACAATACTTTACTTTCAATGTTATCTGTGTAATTTCAAACAAAAACTCTAAAACCTTTATATTCTAATATAATAACATCCAGACACATACGTTTTCATTATATAAGCATAATCACATTAAACTGAAAATGATTTTAAAAAAAAAAAAGAGAAGGAAAACAATGAGATGTACACCCACTCCTGTTAGTATACACTAGAGATGATTTAATTTTATATAATTGAAAAGTATGGTTTGCTGCTGTTTTCTCACCACTGAAGTTGAATTATTTACTACTTTACCAAAAAAATACAGTAGGTTGCATTGTTTAACCCATTTGTTACCATATTTCTATCAACACATGATGACTTTGCTTATATTAATTTTGAAGATAATGAAGAATTTAGTAAAATAACTTTCTCATTATTATACTGGGGTCTAATTAGTATAAAATTTTGATGAAAGATTATAATTTCGATCACTTTAACCCATTAGCATTTAAACCAGTCATATCTGGTCCAAATATGTTACTTGTTTTATGATCTAACCAGCCAGATTCAGCTTGTCATGCCTACCTTTAATTTAGTACAAACATGGTTTATTCATATTGAATCTATTTTATTCCAGTGATGATATATTTCCCAGAAATCTGGTGTTGTTATTGCATGACTGATTCAATGTAGGATTTAACATGGCACATCATGCTAATAGAACATTAATTACAGAGCGTTCCCATTTCTTATAGTTGTATTCAACTGTTCAATTGTTCTTATTTATATATTATACTTATTTACATATGGCTTGATTGAACCACTGAAAAGTAACTCTCTTAGCCATAGATTCGGTTTGGATGGTGCATGTTACAGAAGAAGTATCAAACCACTAGTCATTAATATATTATTTAAGAACATGTCTAACAGTTCAGGAATGGCAACTACCCATAAGAAATTATGGGTTTAAAATGGAAAATAGAGATGAGAACCTTAGAATAATGAGAGGAACTGTATTTTAAACAAATAATTTGAGAGAGTAATTGTAGCTTCCTATTTAAGTATGTTTATGATATCAGGGAAAAACTAGTGAAGCTGATAATATCATTGATAGGATTTCTCACGTTGAAACAAATAGTGATTTACATTAACATAATGATTTATCACATTGGTTCAATGGTTACAAATTTATAGAGAAACAGTATAATCGACTGAATCAACTTTGTTAGATTGCTGGGTCTTAATATATTGACTATAGAGAGATGCAAGCCAAAACCAGGCTCTCATGAGATTTGAATTCATAATGCAGAGAAATAAAACAAACAAGTATATGCCATTTAGTCCAATGCTCAGCTATATCTGCCAATCCACATTATTAACATGAACATAGTAAAATAGACTGATCTAACTTTGGAGCTTGTTTCTTCCTCTGTTATATTAGATGTTATGTAGCAATAAATATGAAGACTGTCAAATCGATAAATTCACACTATCATTTGGATTGAATTGGTTCAGCCATGCATTAAGGTTTCCATCTTCCATCCAGACTTGCTAATCAAGTAATGTGGTGGACTTCACAAGGATGAGAGAAATAAATGATGATCCAAAAGGCACTGACATTTGACCATCTAGTGGTTTTTGTTGTGAGTTTTTAAGAAATTAGAATGATGTGAAAACTGGCTGTGAACATTAGCCAGTTCCTTGCAGAGACCAACATAAAATGTTCTAAGAGTAAATAATTCTTCACAATCTATATTCCCACATCTTTAAATAACGGTTGAGTTCCAAAATGGTATCAAAATGGTGTGAGAACTGACTGTGAACATTAATCTATTCCTTACAGAGAACAAAATAAGAACTTGTACGAGTAAATAATTCTCTGGAATTTAGAATCTAAGATATGTTCCCACATTCCAAAACAATGCTTGAGATCAAAATTAGCATAATTTATTGAGATTAACAGTGATGTATCACAGAAGACTGGAATTTAAATTTGCTATTACCAGCACTCATTTCTTGCAATAACTTCAATAGTAATTGAAGAGTAAAAAATTCAAGGATTTATTATAATTATTTAGAACATTATGAAGACATTATAATTGAAAATACTAAGTACCAACTGTCTCAACAGTTTATTATTATTTTTTTTTTCTCAAGCATTGAACTTCATTATTCAATAGATCCTTCCCTTTTTTAAATGGTAGTGTAATTTGAGGGATATTTGGCTGCTACTTCTCATATAATGGCTACCTCAGCAACACATAAATAAAAGCGTTTGATGAATACATTACTTTTATTCCTCTGAGATATTTTTATTTGTATTGCTTTTTATTTCTATATTTTCTATCAAAAATATTCTGGAACACAACTGTCATTCTACTATTTGTATATTAAACTTTGAGTTCAATAATTAAGATATCTTATATGTATTATAGATTTTCCGTATTATATCATTAAAATAAAAATAAAAAAGACAGAGAAAATCTACCCCAGAAGGATGAAAGTTAAAGTTGAATCCAGCAAGATTTGAACTCAGAATACCAAAATGCTATCAGTCACATGCTTTTTACTGTCTGTCAATAGTGCTCTTTAACTCTAGTAAAACTCACCTTAAATTGATGAGAGTAAAAAGCCCCATGGACAGGATGAGTGTGTATTACACCTAAATACTAAAAAGAACTGGGACTTCCTTTTATCTTTAATCTTTTATTTCTTTCAATCCCTATACTTCTATTTCTTTAAGCCTGGTACTTATTCTATTGACCCCGTTTGTCAAACTGCTAAGTTATGTTTGTAAAGTGGTGATGGGGGACAAAAACAGACACAAAGATGCATACACACACAGGCACACACACGTGTGTGTGTGTGTGTGTGTGTGTGTGTGTG
>NC_068984.1:68568114-68568703 GCF_001194135.2 Octopus bimaculoides
ATATCTTTAATCTTTTATTTGTTTCAGTCATTAGACTGTGGCTATGCTGGAGTACTGCCTTGAAGAGTTTATAGTGAAATGTCTCAATCCCAGTATTTATTCTATCGAACTCTTCTGCCAAGCTGCTAAGTTACAGGGACATAAACACACCAACACTGGTTGTCAAATGATGAAATGGGGGACACATACAAACATAGATATATACATATATACAATGAGCTTCTTTTAGTTTCCATCTACCAAATCCACTTACAAGGGTTTGGTTGGCCTCAGGCTATAGTAGAAGACACTTGACCAAGGTGCCACATAGTGGGACTGAACCCGAAACCATTTGGTTAGGAAGCAAGCTTCTTGCCACATACACACATACACACATACACACATATATATACACACATACATACAAACATACATACATACAGATCTTAGTAAGTAGGAAGGCAGACAAACCACAGATCCTTTCAGGATCCTGCTCAGTCTGTAGAAAAGGCTTCGGTAGAAACACTATAAGATGCACTTGGTGTAAGCTTTGGACACATAAGAGATGCAGCAATATTATTAATTTTATATATATATATAAATATATATA
>NC_068984.1:68569470-68585257 GCF_001194135.2 Octopus bimaculoides
CACACACACACACACACATATATATATATATACATATATATATATAAACATATACATACACACATACATACATGCATGCATGCATGCATACATATATACATACATACATAAAATAGGGACACAAATGGGTTAAAGGTTCATTACAGTTGCTTCAGAAGCATTGTTTTATTATTTTTTATTAATGCATTATTTGGTTAAATCATAGAAAAAACATTTTCGTTAAGTAAGTTATAAACTTAAAGTTTGGTTTAGAGAAAATTATTGCAAGATGTGCTAGTTTTCTCTAAACAAAATTTTGAATTTAAAATTTCTAACTCACCTGAAGAAAACGGTTTTTACAAGTTCTAATCAAATCATTCTTCTATAAGAAAGGCATCTGAAACAGCTGTAGTGAAACTTTAACTCAGTCTTGTTCTTTTGTTATGCAAACATCATACCTGGAACCTTCCTTATGTTGAAGCTGCTTTGGATCATAAACCCACATGCCTGTGAGCATGGGTATATAGTTACAAGTATAGATATATTTATGTGTATGTGTATATTTGTGTGTACATTCACATGCAGGTGCATGTGTATGTCTGTATATTCATGGGTATATATTGATGTGCTTATACATGGTTTATACATGTATGTGCTGAGTTCAACACTTGCTTGGTTCCTGAATGTTACAAATAACTTGATTCAAATGAATCCTACAAATGATTAATTACACACACACACACACACACATATACATATGTATATAAACATGTATATATGTATGTATGTATATACATACATGTGTGTATGTGTGTGTGTGTGCTGCACGTGTGTGTATATTTTCATGTCTGTGTTTGACACCCACCATCACTAAACAACCAGTGCAGGTGTGTTTATGCAGCAAAAGAGACTGACAAAGTAAGTACAGAGTTAAAAATAAAAGCACTGGAGTTCAATTCCCTCAACTCAACTTCCTTAAAGTGGTGTCTCAGCAAGGCTGCAGTCTAATGTGTGAAACAATTATAAGATAAGATAAAGAAATAAAAGATATGTGAAAGTTTAGCTCTGAGAGAAATATAAGAATGTAAAAACGTTCTTCTGCTTTTTTGTTCATATCAAAAAAGATTAGTAATGTACTTAGATACTTATATTCTTATACAAGCTAGGCTTTCTAATATTCAAATTTATTTCTATCTTTCTGATTCTCACCTTGTGCAATTTTAATGTGTTTCCCTTTTAATCATTTTTTTTCTATTTTTCCCGCTCTCACTTTTTATTTTTTTTATTTTTTCTGCCTTTCTAATACATCTTCTTGCACCCTTTTCAACTACTTCCTTTCTCCTCTTCCACTTCCTCTAAATTCCACTCTTCATTTCGTTTTCGATATGTGTATATTAAGGCATTATCTGTAATTGTCATGTTTGTTATAACAATTCATAACAAAATCCTCATATTTATTTATGCTTAATAGATTCAATCCTTTTGATGTTTAGATGCATAGTACGTTTTTCTTAAAGAATTTCCCAATGTTCATCCTGGTCCAACATCATTCAAAGACTGAAGCTAAGAAAGTCAGGGTTACAATTTATGAAATTTTATCTCCCTCTTCTGCAATCTCTCTTTCTCAAATACTCTATCTCTTTTTGTTTGTCTGTCTTTCTCTCACACTCAGACAGGCATACATATCACAATGAGAATCATCTTTAATTTTTGGGGGTCAGACGTGATTAAGCAGACCTGTGATCAAAGATATTCCAACCTCAAACATCCAGCCTTTTTTTTATTCTTTCTAGCATAGTGCCTTTACATTTATATTATCCAATGTGTCATTCTCCTTTTGAAGATGTGTTAGATTTGGTTAACATTTCTTGCATAGAGAATGGCTACGTATCTGCTTCACCACTGGCTAGTATATGCTAATAGTGCTTATAAGTGATAATGCTAGATTGCTATCGATATCTGTGCTTTATATAATTTGCTTCACACAGATTTAAATTGTTTACATGACTACAATAGAAGAAATAGAAGGTGACTACGTATTTTTATTCAAGATCAAATAGCAAGAGCTCTTAAGTGATGGCTTTAAATGGAATATTTGAGAATCTTTAACAGATATTTGTAAGGATGTCAACAGGTTGACATGAGTTGAAAATTGTGTATGATGGACAGATAACATAATTTATTACAAATATCAAATTTCTTTAACCCGATTAAAGAGAAATCTGATCTGATAATCAACTGTCAAATAGATTTTAAAAGCGTAATGATGGCTTCTACAGAATGTCAAAGGAAATAAAATTCTCTGCAGGTTGGGGTATGTTTTAAATAGAGGCTCCCCAACGACTATATAACTGATAGCTTTTCTTTCTTATTACTGTTACCAACTATAAATTCAAGAGAATTTGTGACGGTTTGTTTTGTAGCAAGATCTAGAATCACAATTTTAGAACTTCAGTAAGAAGGTCCAGATTACACTTAGGTCAGGTAACATATCCTGGATATTAACCAATCAGCTTGCTGGAATGCCACCCCATACCATAGAATGTTTGATGAGGTTCCTCTGTTATGGGGTTTATAAAAGTGAAGTCATGCCAAAATTGGTGCTGAGGTTTGTGCAGATTTTGGAATAGATAGATGAACACAAGATTCTTGATCCCTATGCAGCCTGCGTTTAAAAGAATCCCTTCCTTACTGCACTTTTCCAAACATGTATCATGAACTCAACATCTTCACTTCTTACTACATAAATAAGTAGCCAGTCATAAACACCTTGAAGCACAAACAACAAGCCCTTTACATCAACAAACTTTCCTAGAATATCCAAAATATTATTTCTACCTCTCATATAAAACTAATATCTTCTGTTAGAAATATAATAACAAACTACATTCATCTTTAGCACAACATTTTATACTATTGGCAAGCCACAATTAAATATGTAAATATTGTAATAAACATGAAGAATAAGTATTTTTTCAACAATGTTTAGTGGTGGTTTATTTTGGGACAACACAGCTAAACTTAGACAGCTTCAACAAAAAGTTATTCAGTAAAGTTTGAAAATTGGATAAACCATTCATCAGAAAGGGAAACTATTCTGTGATATTTTCTAAGTGGCAAATATGCAAAGTTATTATAGCTTAAAGCAAAATGTCTAGCAGTATTTGGTCTGGTTTATAATTACGTGTGCAAATATGTTAAGATAAACTTTCCTGTCGTCCTTTTGGCAGTTGCCAAAATTAAATACCAGTCCAGACAAGTAGACTGATGGAATTTTTAGACCACTGGATGAGATGTCTTGCAATATTTGTTCCAACTAAGGCGGCGAGCTGGCAGAAATGTTAGCATGCCGGGTGAAGTGCTTAGTAGTATTTCAGCTGTCTTTATGCTCTGAGTTCAAATTCTGCCAAGATCGACTGTGCCTTTCATCCTTTCGGGGTCAATACTCCAATTACCATCAATTGGAAAATACTCTCACATGCACAGCTATGCCAAGGTAACAACGAACTCTGTCAACTTTATACTAATGAATCTTACCACATTCTAACATCCATAGAGAAATTTCTGAACTGAAACTCAAAACTAATCTCTTCATTCAAGTAGTAAATCGTAAAAACACTAAATCACTTCAAGCCAATAATTTTTTTAATAACTAAACATGTTAATATCTCACCAACTCTCCTCTCTCATCTTACACCTTAAATTATCCCCATAATATGCATAAAAAAATCACTTTTACATCTTTACACTAAACAAGTACTGTAGAAATTATCAATAAGTTTCCCTATTGCCAACCAATATCTGCACATAAAAATATATATTTGGTCCTTTGTGACTGGCCCTTGTGCTGGTGGCACGTAAAAGCACCCACTACACTCTCAGAGTGGTTGGCGTTAGGAAGGGCATCCAGTTGTAGAAACTCAGATTGGAGCCTGGTGCAGCTTTCTGGCTTTCCAGTCCTCAGTCAAATCGTCCAACCCATGCTAGCATGAAAAACGGACGTTAAGTGACGATGATGATAATGATGATGTATACAAGCAACTTGGAGACCCCTTTCTTTTTTATCTGTTTGTCCCATCTTTTTAAATATTGAGGTTTTAAATTTAGAAATTTTAAATCACTTTCTAAATTAAATTTTATTATCATTCCTATTTTTATACATGAATCTATAGACACCTTTCATAATGCCCCACTTTTGCATATATTCAGTGGCCTAAAATAATATATTCTAAAATCCTAAAATTGAAACAGAATTGAAGAAATATTTATAAGCACAGCACACAAACATTACCTTCATAAAACATGAGAGTTAGAATTCTTCATATTAGTTAAATTGCTTATAGAACATTGAACACCTAGAGAGAAGCTTACAGACCAATAACCTTTACACATACCCACATCTTTTTGTGAACATCAAAGCACAACATAACAACACCATGACATACTTTATTAATAGCCCCTACCTTCTAGATAAATCAAGAAATACCCTAAATAACAAGAAGAATCAAACCAGTTAAAATATACCACCTACTCACATTCTTTTGTGAACCATAAAAAAATTCCAGTACAAAAAACATTGACATACCCAATTACTAAGGTTTTAAATACTTGGCTTTGTACCTTTGAACTTTAAATTCTTGAAGCAAAGCATTAAATGAAATAAGACCAAAAATAACTAAAACTACTGATTTATCCTATAACTACCTACTTAAAGGGTACACATGTAAATATACACACCTGCTTTTAAAGATCTACAAACATGAATAAATACTAAGCAATGATAGAAACTCCAATTTAATCAATAAAAATTTCTCCAAAATACCTCTCCATAACAACCTGCCCTAAAACCTTATTACCACTCTGCTCAAACCCACACACTCAAGGAAGATTTTTAAGTCAACAGAGACTGTATAGAATCCAAATTAACTTCAGTGCATCACAGTTTAATTGGCTGAAATTTCAAGCTTACTGTCAATAATACTCTTGTCTCAGAAGAATATATATATATATATATATATATATATATATATATATATATTTATTTGTACATAAACACACACACACACACATACATACTTACATACATATATGTATACATACATTCATATATACATACATACATATACATATATATGTATACATACATTCATATATACATACATACATATATATGTATGTATGCATATATATAATTACATATATGTGTGTGTGTAAATATACATATATACATATTTGTGTATATACATACATAAATATTTATGTATGTGCATATATGTGTGTGTATATACACGTTTCTCTCTCTTTCTCCCTGTCTTTCTCTTTCTCTTAATATATACGCACACCCACAATCACACACACACACACATATTACCGTGTTACTTGAACGAAGGGAAAACTGCCCAGAGGCTGGTGTTTTCTTCTCATATTGTATACATAATAATTATAAACATCTTTCGTAAAAATTATGGTAGCATAATTCAATTATACCAAGAGCTGTTTATGCAATGAAGAAGATAGTAAGTTGGTACATTGCACACAAGACTCACATTGACTTGACAGAAGATTGGGTTGACCAAAAAACAGAAAAGGTAACAATTCAGCAGCAAAACTAGTAGTCGTTGTCATCATCGTCGTCGTTGTCATCATTGTAATCAACATCATCATCATAATTGTCATCACCATCCTCATCAGTGATGGTGGAGATAGTAGTAGTAGAAGTTGTGGTGGTGGTAGTAGTAGTAGAAGTTGTGGTGGTGGTGGTAGTAGAAATAGTAGTATTAGTAGAAGTTGTGGTGGTGGTGGTAGTAGTAGTAGTAGAAGTTGTGGTGGTGGTGGTGGTAGTAGTAGTAGTAGTAGTAGTAGTAGTAGTAGTAGAAGTAGTAGTAGTAGTAGTAGTAGCAATAGTAGCAGCTGCAGCAGTAGTAGTAGATATTTCAATCCGCCTTCGTGCTGAACAAAATAAAGTAAATCATGGCTTGTTTGTTTGTTTTTTTAATTTTTCCGTCTTGCAATGAATAGAAATTTTAAACTTTAAAATATTCATATTTCTGAAGTGATACAACTATGAAATATTTAATAAAACAAATGTCTTTGACAAGTGAGGAAGGATTTGGAAATAATAATTTTGCCAGTGAATTCTAATTAATGATTGGAAGATGTTAATAAACTATGAAAAATTTCAGCTGCAATAGCAAATAGTATTATTTGCCAAAGAAGAGCAGTTATTCTATTTCATTTTCGTCGTTATGGTGAAGGACGTCGTGGGTTGTACACTATTGAAAGGTTTGAAGAACAAGGTCATTCCTGACAAAGTACACCTAAATTAATAATTGCAGGGACCAAATGCTGGAAGCGAAGGCAGAATGTGGTGCTGACCTCCAGTAAATTTCTTTTTTTATGAAAGGAGTTCAAAAATTGGCAAAACTGGCATGAACAAATTAGTCTTCTCTGACTATATAGTAATAGCTCAAGAGTGGCTGCGTGGTAAATAGCTTGCTTACCACATGGTTCTGGGTTCAGTTCCACTGTATGGCACCTTGGGCAAATGACTTCTGCTATAGCTTGGGGCCAACCAAAGCCTTGTGAGTGGATTTAATAGACGGAAACTGAAAGAAGCTTGTCACATACAGATATATATATATATATATATATATATATATATATATATATATATATATATATACACACACATACACACGTCATAGTATTGTCCAATTGTCCATTTTTTGCTGTTTGTCCATGTGTGTGTATGTGTGTGGGTGTATTGTATGTGTGTGTGTTTGTGTGTCTGTCCCCCCAGCATCACTTGACTACCGATGCCGTAACTTCGCGGTTCAGCAAAATAGACCGATAGAATAAGTACTAGGCTTACAAAGAATAAGGCCTGGAGTTGATTTGTTTGACTAAAGGCGGTGCTCCAGCATGGCTACAGTCAAATGACTGAAACAAATAAAATAAAAAAAGAATAAAGAATTAATGTGGTAAGTAGTAGTAGTAGTAGTAGTAGTAGTAGTAGTAGTAGTAGTAGTAGTAGTAGACATTTTGACTCCTGTTCCTGTTACCATTATCATCATCATCATTGTTGTCATTGTCATCATCATTATCGGCATCATCATTCATCGTTTTTGGTTCTTGGCTAAGTTCAGTCCAAGCTATTAGGAAGCTTCATAAAAATGATTTCCATAGTAACGAAAATCTAAAATATTGTGCTATTAATTCAAATAACGTTATGACTGGTGTATGTTTTTACTGTATATAATGTGTAACATATTCATAGAAATGAAAAAGTGCACATGCACGCACGCACACACACACAGACAAACAGCAAGAATGGACAATACTCTGTCATGTCCTAGGGCTCCAGTGGGTGGTTTCTATGGTGTATAAGAAACCGAGACCACAACATTTTCCTTGAATGGAATGCCAGTCAGTTGCAGAGTTTCTCATTTGGAACTGAGTAAACTGGAATAACATGAAATGAAGTGTTTTGCTCAAGAATACAATACACTACCTAGTCTGGAAATCAAAACCATAATCTTGCAATAATGTGTGCTACATCCTATTCATGTGTATATATCATCATCATCATCATCATCATTCATCGTCTGTTTTCCATGCTAGCATGGGTTGGACGGTTCAGTCGGGGTCTGGGAAGCCAGGAGGCTGCACCAGGCTCCAGTCTGATCTGGCAGTGTTTCTACAGCTGGATGCCCTTCCTAACACCAACCACTCCATGTGTGTAGTGGGTGCTTTTTACATGCTACCAGCACAGGGGCCAGAGGAGGCTGGCAATGGCCACAATCGGTTGGTGCTTTTTACATGCCACTGGCACGGAAGCCAGTAAAGGTGGCGCTGGCATTGGCCAAGTTCAAATGGTGCTTTTTACGTGTCATGTATGCACACTCACATTACACATCCAGTGGAGCATACTAGCTTCATTTCTTTCAAGCCTACACTTGTCCTCAGTAGTCATGGCCCATGTTTCACTTCCATGTAGCATGGCTGTCCATGCACAGGCATCATACACTCTGAATGAGAGGCCCTTTGCTACAAGCAGAAGTAGGAGCTCTCTGAACTTTGCTCAGGCTATTCTTAATCTAGAAGCTACACTCTCAGAGCATTCACTGCTGCTACTGATTTGGTAACCTAGGTAATGGAAACTATCAACTATTCTAGTTTTTTCCCCTTGGCATGTGATGGATTCTGTTTTCTGTACATCTTTGGTGCTTATTGCACCTGTGCATCTGCCACACTATTTTATATATACTATATATTTTCCCAGTTAACCTTCCTTTGATATTGCTGCACCTCTTATGTGTCCATAGCTTACACTGGGTACATCATATGAAGTTTCTACCAATGCTTTTTCTACAGATTGAGCAGTGCTATCTACCCAAAGGGATTAGTGATTTGTTTACCTTCTTAGTTACTAGAACTTTGGCTTTTGCTAGATTAACTCTAAGGTCCTTCTAGAACTTGCTTCTACACCTGAAACTTCTCTAATTCTGATAATGACTCAGCTATTAGAGCAAGGTCATCAGCATAGAGGAGCTCCCAGGGGTAATCTATCTTGAATTCCTCTGTTATTGCTTGGAGGGCTATGATGTATAAGAGGGGGCTGAGGACTGATCCTTGGTGAACCCCTACTTCTACCTGGAATTCTTCACTATACGCATTGCCAAACCTCACCTTACTGACAGCATCCCTGTACATGACTTCTACAGCTCTCACCAACCACTCATCTATTCCTAGTTTCTGTATTGAAAAAATACAAGATAAGGGATTGGGAGACCCTGTCAAAGGCTTTCTCTATGTCAATGAAAGACAGGTACAGAGGTTTATCCTTCTTTTCCATACTGGTCATCTTCTGGGCAGCCATTTAGCCCTGATCCTGATGTTACTAACTACTAGCCTATGTTATGGCGTGCATTCTTCACATGGGAATGTTTTGGCATTTATAAGTAGCTATCTTTCTCGCTTCCTGATAGACTGGTAGGTGAACAGGTGATTGGCAGGTTTCCTGAAGTTATAATTACAGATTATAAGACCATTTGCAACTCAGAACTCCAGCAGCCTGGTTCCTCCTCATTGTGGGAACCAAATCTATTGTTACCATGCACACCATAGAAGCTCCCTGGATGTAGTCCACATGCCTGTTGAAGCCCTCAGCCTCAAAGAGAAGGTTCCTGTCATTCATCAATGAGGTAGTCTGCAAGACGGTGTCATAAAATCGGTCTTTCTGTTCATCAGGTAGCACTGGCTGAGGATATAGGCCGAGGTAATGGTTGCTGGTCCATGTTGCAGCACTAGGCTATGCTTAAGTGTTCTATCACAGACTGATTACTTTGATTACCTTATCGACCCATTTCTCCACAGGGAGTATACCTGCACCCTCAACCCTATCAGTGTTATCTACCCAGAACATCTTATATCTATGTTCTTTGCCTGTGAGGAACCTAGCAGAAGTTCCTCACTACCTTACTTCTTGGATGCAGCACAAATCTACATGTCTCCATTCAAGCATCTCCACAATCTTACCAGACCTACCTTTCAATGTGCCAGCATTAAGTGTGACAACTCTGAGGGTATGGAAGGTTTGGGCCAGCGAGACGCATATTTATATATACATAGGCACAGGAGTGGCTGTGTAGTAAGTAGCTTGCTTACCAAACATGGTTTCAGGTTCAGTTCCACTGCTTGGCATCTTGGGCAAGTGTCTTCTACTATAGCCTCGGGCCAACCAAAGCCGTGTAAGTGGATTTGGTAGATGGAAACTGAAAGAAGCCCATTGTATATATATACATATATATATATATGCATATGTTTGTGTGCCTGTGCTTGTCCCCCCACATCATTTGACAACCGATGTTGGTGTGTTTACGTCCCCGTAACTTACCAGTTTAGCAAAAGAGACCGATAGAATAAGCACTAATCTTACAAAGAATAAGTCCTGGAGTCGATTTGTTCAACTAAAGCAGTGCCCCAGCATGGCCACAGTCAAACGACTGACACAGATAAAAGAATAAAAGAATATTTATATAGACATATGTAAAAGAAGATAAATGTTTCCTTTGCGAGCCATACCAAGCTGATTAGGGCCACTTTCCTTGCTATCAGTGGTGTACATATTTGCAGGATTAATCATTTTTGCTAGCTGAGTGGATTGGAGCAACAGAAAAGGAAGTGTCTTGCTCAAAAACACAATGTATCACCTGGTCCAGGAATCAAAACCACAATCTTATGGTCATGACTCCAGCACCCTAACAACTAAGCCATGTGCCTCCGCACACGCACACACACACACACACACACATACGCATTTATGTCTGAGTGTGTGTTTGTATGTGTGTTTGTGTGTGTGTGTGTGTGTGTGTGTGTGTGTGTGTGTGTGTGTGTGTGTGTGTGTGTGTGTGTGTGTGTGTGTGCATATATGTATAAGATTTTGATTAATCCATGTGCTCAATCTTCACAGAAGTTAGGCACAAGCAATCAGCTTGACTCAGGAAAATTATTAACACTTAATTTTATTAGCCAACAGGGATATGAAATTCAATAGTAAAACCACAGTGTGACTTCAACTTTGACTGCAGAGAAATAATACTAAATACTGGGTAAGTATTTTAGTCTGTCTACTTATTAATTCCTCTAATTCACTATCCTATATTTTACTCAATATTGGAATATACTTTGTTTCCCTACTTATTAATATCTGGTTTTAGCTCATTTTATTTGCTTCGAGTTCAGAAATAATAAATATATATATGTGTATATAATACATACATGCATATATATATATATATATATATATATGTATGTATATGATATATGAAGCATTATAAATTATTTTATACATTTATTCTGAGATTGTATCTGAAATTGGATGGAGAAATAGCTATTGTTAATTTATTAAATACGGTCTTTATTGAAGACACTCTCAATTCTTATTCATATCTGTAGTTAACATCAATGCAATATGTGCAAATATACATAGATACATGCATTTATACACAGGTACAGACAGCCACACACACACTTATATACATATATATACATACATGTATAAAAGACATATATGTATATATGTATATATATATGCTTATATACATATATATATATGCATATTTATATATAAATATATATATATATATATGTGTGTATATATGTATGTATGTATGTATGTATGTATGTGTATGTATGTACGTATGTATACACACATCAAATATTGTTATGAAAATATTTCCTGATTGGTGCTCTCATAAAATAAAACTCTTAATTTTCTTCATGTATTTAAAACAAATTTTGTCATTCATTTTTGCATTGTTGAATTTCAAACATTGATATTCTGGGAGTTTATATTTGTTACCTCAAGATGATACTTAAAAATATATTGAAAACATATCAAAGCAATCAATCTTGTTTAAGCAGTTCCATGAATTGCATGATCTTCTAAATAAATATTTGAGCTTGATATAGATTTTTCTCAAAATGATTAAGTTTAGCTGAAGACATTGTGTTTGCTTTCTTTTGACAGATATAATTTTATAGTAAATATGATTTTGAAAGTTTAAAAAAAAGAATTCCTCAAATAACATATCAATATATGTACATCGTGTGTAATATTCTGCAGGGTTTAATATATTTACACAGAATTGTTTATAATTAAATGACACACATACATACACACACACACACACACGTGTACACTCACACACAAATATATGCACATATATACACTTATATATTGGAATATGTGACAAATTAAATATTGAAATCAAGGATAAGCATATAACATATATGAATTACTAACAATTAACTATTTATTAAAACTCATCCTAATTATCCATATTATCTTAATTCATTGGCAAATATAAAAATTATTGGCAAATAACAATGAAGGATTTTCTCTTCTCTTTTCTGCAGTGATTAAAGAAAAAATATAAATAGGTTATAGACCTTATACATTTTCACGAGAAAATTTATGATATTTAATGTTTTTACAAAGATCAAGTATCTCGGTAGGATTGTTTATGTATATCTCTTCAGTAATTGTTCTGAATTTTTACATTTTGTTTAAATCCCACTTGAGATGAAGTTTGCTTTTTATCACTCCGAGATTAATAGGTAGCAGACAGGTATTTGGGTTAATATAATTGACTTCCCCCCTTCAATTATCTTGTCTTGTGTCTCATTAGCAAGAAATCATTAACATCATTGATGTTGTTTTGCTGACTAGATACCTTACAGGATATTTGTTTTGGCAATTTACATGTCTTGCAAACAACTCGCACATGCAAGTGCTACCAGTTGAGAACTCTGCATACCGGAAGCCAGCAAGTGTATGGGGTCATCAGGAGAGAATGTGCACCATTTCAGGGCCTACCTCTCGACGGCTCAATGCATACCGGCCCCCCTCAGTGATATGAGGCCCCACTTGCTAGATCAACTGGTTATTAAAACAAAGCTCAATATTTCTCTAGCCACCGCTCATCGTCTCTTTTTAACCAAATCCAGTGGCTAGCCTTCTCCACTGTATTTTGGATATCGGTCATGGTGGTATTTACCTTATGATGAGTTAGGCCTAACGATAACAGCAGTCGTCTCATTCTAAGTTTAAATCATACAATTGTCTCTCACAGGGATCAAGCCAATTAAGTTAATGGTGCTAGGTTGATAGAATCATTATGTACCAGAAAAAAAACGATGTTTTGAAGCATGTATTCCATGTGTTTACATTCTGAATTCAAATTCCACCAATGAAAACATGGTGTTACATCTCAGCAAGGTTACTCTCCGAAATTTCATCCTCGTGCTTTTGTTATAAAGAATTCATTTTAAAACCTGGCATAACTGCGTGATTACAAAAATTCACTTTGCAATTACAGGCTTTTGAATTTATAGCTTTGGTTGATGGGTGACTGGATATTGTTTCAGGCTGCATATTTTTCGCAAATAAAACCAAGTTAACAGAAAATTTTTTATAGTGATTAACAACACCGTGCAAACGTTTGAACACAATTTATTGTGTTACATTAGTATGAAAAGATGCTCATGCTTTACAATCAATATATATAGAAGCAGTAAGGTGGAAATAGCATAATATGCCATGCAAGGAAAATGTCTGTTCAAGGTTTAACACATGGGCCAGCTTTTAACATATTAAGCAAATATTCAGATGACATGTCATGCCTTCTACATCCTTGATTGACTATGCAGCCATTAAAACAGCTATAGGGAATGTAATTCGAAGCTTGACTCATAATTGGCAAGAGTAGAGAACATCATACTAGCTTGGATGTCTGTGACACTCTGCGAAATTGGTGCTTAAATTTACAGCATTTATAGGCGTTTCTGATAGAAAGTTTCAGACAGTCTACCGAACTATCTTGTGAACAACAATCATTGATTGGATAAAGCCTCAGTTGTATACATAGTTGGATCATGATTGAATTGATTTGAAATTTGTATGGGGCAAAATGTGGGATCCCATTCATGCTACAAATTCAAGTCTAATGATTATTACCTTGGGTTAGTGACTATCATTGGCACTTCAAGTGTATCAAAGCCTTGTCGATGTTATTTGATAGATGGTATCTGCATGGAAGTCTGTTAAATAACGGTTCCATTTTTGGATGCCAGACATAATGCATCATTTAAATTAACACAACCAAGTAGCTCTCGAGTGCAAGTAACTAAGTCCATTCCATCGAAAACATTTAGGCCAAGTTTCTGGTCTGAGAACAAATGCTCCAATTCTTCATGCCAGTGTTGAACATATAGAATCATCAACAGTCAGTCTCTTTACCCTAGGGAAAAATACTCATAACCTTAACTCTAAAACCCGAACCCTAACCCTAAAACACTAAAGCTAAACCTAGTACCAACGCACGAACGATGTCATAAATAACAGTACCGCCGATAGTTATTGTTGAAAAACAACGGCACTAATTTTATTCAAGGGAAAAGATCCCATTACACAGCTAGAACATGTTTACATTCCACAGCAGTAATTGTTTCCACCTCAATAGACGCCAGTGATTGTTGAAATTGCCGAAATACGACAACTTTTAACATGAAATAACTTCGAATATAAAATTTTTTCTCTGTTCTATAAGACAAAATATACAAGTATACGAAGTTTTAAAGTGTTTCGATAGAAAACCCACTAAATAAAACATAAATAAAAAGTGGCGCCCGCCAAATCAGAAGGATCCAAAAATTGTACAAAATGTATTAATGAATAATGAGTAAAGCACCGGTACAGTTTCGATTACCTGTTGTTATCCGTAGATTTACTGCAGGAACTTCGTAGTGACGGTTGGAGTAACAGTATTCATAATATAGGAGATGGAATGTGTAATAGACGTTATTGGGTACAACACACGTTTCGACCCGTTATAGGTGTCTTCAGGTACATCAATAAAAAGTCTCACTAGATATTTATTGAGTCGGCTTACACACCGCTATATGTCCATGAAATTCGAGAATGAGTTTGATCCGAAAAAAATTATTGGAACACAAAAAATTCAAATATGAACGTGGAAAGTATACTTTTTAGTTTATAGAAAATGACATAAGCTTTCGCTGTTGTAACTGTTAAGAGAAAGAAAAGGAAGTAGAAGTTGAAAGGAAGATAATACTTAGACGAATTTTTTTTTGTGTTCGTGCTCAGACGCATATATACAAGTACAAATACACACACACACACACACACACACACACACACACACACATATATATATATTTATACACATATACATACGCGCTCACACACGCACATCCAAGTATATGGGCATATGCATACAACGAGATACACGCGCAGGAACTCGTATATGCAGGTGCATACGTCTAGATATTCATAATTATACGTACACAGCATAGATATATGCATAGATTCGTATGTAAAGCAAGATACACACGTCTGTGCAAAGCTTGACACACACACGTGTTAATATACTCGCATATACACATAAGTAAATGTATGTATATGTATACATACATACATATGTATACATATATACACACATGTATGCATCTCTAGTGAGACTTTTTCTTGATGTACCTGAAGAGACACAGAACGGGTCGAAACATGTGTTGACCGAACTGTGATTGTTCCGTGACATGTCTGAACTGCAACACTTCTCTTTCTTGAAACTCTTACTGTTCAATTTCCCGTGCGTGTTTCTTGTACTTATGCTAATTAACATTGAGATTAGAATGGGTAATACAAACTTCATTTTACACAAACGTCTGTAAATTGTTCCATATTTTAATAACAGTTTTCAGTAAAACGAAGCATCACATTTCTCACACGTAAGTGGTACTGTCTGAATTTGCACAAAATTGAATTAAACTCAAATTGAGCTGAATTGAATTTAATCAATCTATCCATCTAGAGAGAGCAGACACCCTAGCCGAAATATACTACTTGGCAGAAATGAAAAATCTTGTACAGAAAAATAAAAAGACGATTATGTATGTATGTACGCATGTATGTATACGCTCTCACACACATACGCACGCACACACATATAAACACACACATACACACACACCTCTCACATACACAAACACACACACACATATATACACTACACACATGCACACACGCCTCTCACATACACAATACTCACTCACATACACAACACACACGCACGCACGAAAACATTCACAATATACACATACACGCACGCACAAAAAATATACACACACGCGCACACGGACACACACATACAGACACACAAAAACACACACACCCGTACCTAACACTCACAATCCCACACACACACGCACATCCACACACATACACACC
>NC_068984.1:68586131-68594950 GCF_001194135.2 Octopus bimaculoides
TATATATATATATATATATATATATATATATGAGAGAGAGGTTGAGAAAGAGAATGAGAGTAAAACTAAAGTTGAAAAACAAAATAATAAAGCTACATTTCATTTTGTTTACACCTAAGGTGGGTACCTTTAATTTGTAGATTATATTGATTGCTTTTCTTTCAATGTCAAAACGCACACAAAAAGTAATGTTGATTTAAACAATCTTGATAGAAAAAATATAAATGAATAAAATTTAAGAAGTAAAATCTAAACTAAACTGAATAGAAAAAACTTAGTTCATCATGCATGCATTTAATTATATTGTATAGAGGGTTGGGTTGAATTTAGTTTTTTGTAGCATATTGATTTCTTTCTTATATAGGTGAAGTAATAATAACCCAAGAAGCAAGTCAGCTTAAAAAGCAGGCTTTAATTCTGTAAAAGTTCTACTAACAGAACTGTCAAAGACAACAGTTTACATAGTATTTATAGCAGTAGCAGTAGTGAGCAGCAGCTGATAGTAACCATAGAATCTGGTGAAGATTTAACTATTTCTATTGTTATTATAATAGCATGGAATTATCACGTTCATATCCCAATATCACATTCTATCAAAACACACAAAACCCCGTAGTACTATGTTATTAAAACATTACCGAAAGCAGACGGTGAGGTAGCAGAATCGTTAGCACGCAGGGTAAAATGCTTAGCGGCATTTCGTCTGCTTTTACGTTCTGAGTTCAAATTTTGCCGAGGGTTGACTTTCCTCTCATCCTTTTGAGGTCGATAAAATAAGTACTAGTTGAGCATTGGGGTCGATGTAATCAATTACCCACTCACTCGAAATTGCTAGCCTTGTGCCAAAATTTGAAATCAGTATTAATAATTGAGAATGTAGATAAATTAGAACAATATCTCAAACAAAGTGTAACTTTCAAATTTTCTTTTTATAAAAGTCACCATGTCGAGTTTTAAGGGTTTAGTTCAAACATAACTAACATTTGTTTTCATATTCATTTTGCAAGATTATTGATGTGGAGTCGTATGCTAAAAACAGTATTATAATATAGGAGGGTCAAACTGCCAATAAAAGCTCTGCCACTGGTTATATATCACTTTAGCTTTATTATCAATCAATTAGACACTTAATTACTTGATCAATTGGTTGATCGATTAGTCTTTCAAGGTCCTTTCACCACAGTCTGAGACCTCATCAAGGACAATGATTCCAAGCCCCTCTTTCTCCCTACCATTTATTGCATGTTTATTGTTTATCATATGGATTTTGTGGTACATGCGATAAATACTGAGGAGAAAAAGGTGCTTCAGGGGCACATTGTCATTGAGAAGGACTTTGAAAGGCAAATCGATTTAGCAATTGATCATTGGTTAATTATCTGACTGATAAGAAAGCTGAAGTGAAACATAACCAATGTTTTAATATCTGGTGATAAATCAGGAAGACCCCTGATGGATCGATGTTTTTTGTGGGGACACAGAGTAACCGTTTAAGTCTAACAGAGGGAGGGATAGCAATTTAACATGATCAAATGACTGTTTCCTCAAAATGCGTAAAATCTACCCAGATACTCAGCTTAGACTGCAAAGCGCCAGGCACAATAGATTCACATGTGAAGATCTGTAGATTTTAAAGCTTTAAAGCTAATAACTGTCACGGCTTTCGGCACGATACCGTCATAACATTCGCATTGACAATTTTTGTTAGGGGGATTTGGAGCCAAGTAGCTAGTTGAGAACTTCTCTTCGGTCAAACTGTGAAATTCATAATTTTCTGTACGGTGTCACCAACACAAATAAAAATAAATGATACCGACCAACCGGGAAAAGAAAGCAAACGGTTTAAAATGGAAATATAGCTTAACCAAAAGTAGAAGGGTAACACTCTTTTTATCTTTTACGTTTTACTTGTTTCAGTCCTTCTTTTTTGACTGCGGCCATGCTGGGACACCGCCTTGAAGGGTTTTAGTCGAACAAATCGACCATACTTCTTTATTTCTTTTAAAGCCTAGTACTTATTCTATCGGTCTCTTTTGCTGAACTGCTAGGTTACGCGGACGTAAATACACCAGCACTGGTTGTCAAGTGATGTTGTGGGACAAATACAGATACAGACCCGCACACGACGGCAGCTTTCAGTTTCCGTCTACCAGATCTATTCACAAGGTTTTGGTTGGTCTGAGGCTATAGTAGAAGAAACTTGCCGAACGAGCCACGCTGTGTAACTGAACCAAGAACTATGTGGTTGGGAAGCACACTTTTTACTACAAAGCCACGTCTGCGCTTTCACCTACCATCTCCAAGGTCGGCTGTGGTATAATGGATAGGATGTTTCAAATATATGTTACTGCTAAGTTCTACTTCAGTTCCACTAAATGCCCAAGTTTGAGATATGTGACAGCTGCGAATATATAATGCTTTTGAGGCGTTATTGACGAAGCCGGGCCCATGTTGTATTTGGTAGAAGGCTTCCCATAAATCCAGCAGCACATCAACATATCGAGTTATTCTCAGACTGGAGATTTGGTGCAAATGGTTGTAACCAAGTGGGAACACGATCGGAAAAATCAACGACAACAATCAAAGAACTACTGTAAATGTTAAAATATACAAAAGAGTAGTGAAACTTCAGAAGTCTGGTTCTGCTGTCTCAGACATCTCGATTTCAATTACTTTGATATATAATTGGATATCAGAGACAAACATTTCACATAGGTGATAAAGTATTTTCATAAGCAGCTCATGCTTTTGTGAGTTCACGACCATGACTATAATTTTAATGCGTTCAAGGAATAATAGTTCATTCAAAGTATTTCAGTATTTCATTTCCTTTCGATGATTATTGAGAATAAGATGCAAAACATCTGGGTAAGTTATCTAAGATAGAATGATTCTTTTTTAAAGTGAAGCAGAAGATATGTCTTCTTTTATTTATCACTTCAAAAACATGAGTTAGATATCAAAATAAGAGATTACGAAAGTTCATGAAGAGATAAAAAGGATATTTAAAATTGCTTTCGTATATTTACTTAACTAATAGCAGCACAATGTTTCTAATAATAATTTGATCAGTAAAATTAAAACATACCCTCTTAATTCCCAGTTGTTTGCAATATATTATAAAATGAAACTTTGAACTACATACATTTGCGCAAAGAGGTAAACTGGATGCTAAGAGGTGTTAACTTGGAATGGCTTGTCGGTTTGCCTAATTCAATTGTATAAATTTTTGCCGAAGTAGTGTAGAACCATCTTTATATGACAAGAAAAGCACAAGAAATACTTGTTCTATTTGTCAGATCTGTATTGAAGTTTAATGATGTACAATGTATAAAGACGTTTGCAACATGAAGGTGTTTGAAATACAGAAACCAAAACTAGTAAGTTCTGAGGACAAAATAAGCTTTAAGATCTATATTGTCACATGGAGATTTTATATATTTTGTAAACTAAGGACGTTTAGAAGGGAATCTGAAAGTATTTTATATAATGACCTGGTGATGTATATAAAATAACATTGAAATTAAGGAAATAATTTAAATTACGCTTCGAGAACTCGGAGCAAATGAGCTTACTTGAGGGGATTCTTATGTCGTTTGATTTAGAAATAAGGGAAGTCGTCTCACTTGCAAGATAAATTCAATCATGCTACACTGGAAGCCAAATTCTTGTTCAAAAGTAAAAACCTCTGACTTTTGAAGCGATGTAATTAACACTACCAAAATCCCCAAAGTTAATGCAGCAGTTCAGAATAAATAGTTACACTCACAAGGATCTTCCACGGTCGAAAATAGTTTAAGCCAAACGAAGGCAATTTCAACAAAACAAAAAAACAGATGAAACCTGAGAGATCACTATCACTTGCAAATAAAATTCACTAATTTATAACCGGTTATTTCAGTCCAATTGGTATTAGGAGCACATGCAATATTTATGGAAAGTTTCCATCTCACAATGATTATTATAATTATTATTAACACTACGAGGAAACGGTCTACCTGCGTAGTTGTCAACGAGTATTATAGTAAGGATACACACACACACAACTACATATACATATGAATATATATACATATACACACATATATATATATATACACACACACACACACACACACACACACACACACACATATATATATATATATGTATATATATATATATACACACAGTATATATAGATACATATATATAAAAAACAGAAAATGGAGAAATATTGATGAACAGCAATTGACTTACATCAATTATTATTTATTAATTCGATGCAAATAGACTGCGTCCCATCTAACAACTGTTTCTGTTTCCAGTGTTGCAATGTTCCAATGTTGTCATTGATATGCTAAAAATATTTATCATATTTGGTAATAAAACCAATCTGAAGTATGGAGCATCAGATGAAGAATAAATAAAAAGAGCCAAGAAAAGAAAAAAGTTGAATATGTCTATAATCATACGATTTTGCTTGGGTATCTCATTGGGACGTTAAGTAAATGACTAAACTTAAAATAGTATTTGGTGGGTTAATCCTTTGTACGGGGTTATAGGATGGATAAATAATAAAAAATAATAGCGGGATGCGCCGAAAGGTTTTAGTCGGAGAAGGTTTTAAATTAATCAGAATAATTTTTAATAATTATGTTTATAGTACTAATTAATAGTATTTATCACAGTTTTAATTGATTAAATGTAATTTTTTTTACTTACTAGTAGGTTGTTAAGTCCTTCCATCTGTTGTCCGAAGTGAGATAGGTCAAGGTCCAACGATCGATATAATTGGTCAGTTGAATATTAAAAACAAAAGACCAGCTATTGAGACGTTACATGGGGTAAGATAAATAGATAAATAAATGGGAAAATGCTATATGCTGTAAGGGACCCGAAAACGCTGAGGATAGTATATAGTAGATTTAAAAAATAAATATTAATAGAGAAACTTATTTGGACATTTAAGAAATAAGACGATTGTGGGCGAAAATGGCCCCAAAGTTTTTTTTTTAAATAGGAATGGGAAATTAGTAAAAACAATGAAAAGAATTTATTCCGTAGGAAAATTAGGGAAATATGTATAGTTAAGTGGAGGCAATAACTATGATAAGTGGTTTACATTGGAAACTGCTGGTCTACCATCAAATGTACCTAATCAGTGAGCTGACTAGCCAATCAAACAACTAATTTTACAGCTAATTGGCTAAACAATCTGTAAATCAGTCAGCCTAGTGGTCAATTAAATGAGTAAAAGTAAATATCCCTAATTAAATTAATGTTTACAAATTAAAAATTAAAATACTTGCAAATTATTTTTACAGACGCAAGCTCTTACTACAATTTGCTCATGCATTCATACAAAAAAAAAACTCAAAATACATATGCATGCGTATGCACACTCATAAATATATAAATGTATATATATGTATACATCTATGTACACTCACCTACACGTATGCACACTCACGTACAACATCCATGCACTCAAGTACACACACGCCGATATACCCAATCAATTTTGATACATATTATATTGTTATATTAACCCGTACATGGGTACATATATATGCAAGTTTCAACAATTAGTCTCATGCATGTATAAAAGCTCATAATAATATTGATAGCACGTAGATAAGTGCTAACTGCAAAACAAAGATCCAGCAAATGCATTACTAAAGGAGGGTGTAGGGTATAAAGTTAGTATTACTGTGTTAAATTATTTCGTTATGCGGGGAGTGGATAGTGAAATGAGTAAATCTAATAAGGAGTCTCCATTAAATAGAAGTAAACCAATGCAGACTTAAAGTGGCCTAGAATATACTAACGTGAAATAAGATATCAATGAGTATGGAATGGTAAAGTACGTTACAAAATACAGACAAATTCATTCATTATTAAGGTGGAGGATCAAGACACTATTAAGGGGGGGGGGTATGGTAGGGGAATGGACACTTGTGCACTATAGTCTAAATTTATGTTAAGAGTTAAGAGAACTGGCATTATATGATTATAAGAAGGTGTAAAGGTTATATTGAGGAGTAGTAAAATGAAGCAATATGATATAATTTAGTTATTTTCTGTGGGAGATGTGGTCCTTAAACTCGGATGGGTTTAGAGTAAGGATATTATTGCTGGGTTACTTAAAAAGGGCCTCGGTAAGTAAATCTATTTAACGAGAGACGGAGCTGCATACGGGTCGGACTGTTCACCACCTACCTTGAAAGAATTGAGACTGGACATAATCTCCATCTATGAACATTTACTTCCCTGTTTGAATACTCTGTTGTTGTGATCAGAAGTTTACCCCTTTTTCTTACATTATAATTTGTCTGATCGTAACAATATATATATATAGGATGGGTCAAATATCACGTACAAAATAAGTTCAGTTCGCTCCGAAATTGTCAAAGGTATACTTCAGGTTTTCTGAAATTGAATAAATTAATGAAGAATACTCACATAGTTGTACATGATGAACTAGCTGAAAAGAATGATTAATAATGTTACGGACATTCTTGTCGAAAACGATACGTGAGTGTTCAGCTTTGCGGAACGATTTGCACAAATGATTTGTTTATAGTGATCAAATGTTCGTACGGCACATTAGCTTACTCACTCCATCAAATCAACGTTGTCTAAACACGTGTCAGGTGTCTAAGAGCAACGTGATATGAAGTATTTTGTTCAAAACCACAACGCATTATCCAGTCTAGGAATTGAAACTACGATATTGTGATCGTGAGTTCAACACCGTTACCACTAGGCCATGCACCTTCGAATCATAGCGTAATATAAATCAAATGTTTTGGTGCGTGACTTTTGTCTCCTACCCACCCATCTGTAAGATTGTAACTAGTGGGTCAGCCTGATTAATTAATAATATAGATTATTATTTAAAATTATTCCCTATTTAATAATCTATTTGTTTAATTCTTTCTTCATGCCCGAGATAGAAGAGGGATCACGGGTACCATAAAAAGACTGATAATAAAAAAAAAAATGGAAACTAGAGGAACTAATTGTTATCGTTGACATTTCAACATAGTTTAAAGGACTACAATATTTATGTCGCCATTCCGTTTTGAACACTACAAAGTGTGAATGAGGGAGATGTTGGTTCTTTTGCCAGCAGGTAAACCGACTAAGTAAAAGCTTCCTTGTTGGCACATATCGAAGGCAATAATAAATTAGGGGTAAATGCAATCAAATATTACAGTTCCTGACAAAATTGTGATATTCAGCCAAACTTATGAATTAATATTAACAGTATTGAATGTTTGGCATATTGGCAGGGACAATTAATTTAGTATATGACACTGCCGGTTTTCCTAATGAAACTCAGTGAAGCAGCATAGAGTTATAAAATATATAAATATACAACTAACTAAAGAAATAAATGAAAGAGAGGATATGGCAGCAATAATTGGAAATTAGAAACAATACAAGGAGGGGCATAGTCAGTCTAGGTATTATTTGATTGAAAAAAAATTACAGCTACTACAATAATACATTTGATAGTTTATCAACAAATCAATCAGGTGATTAAAATTACCGGAATGCCAACGAATATATTGCAATATATACAGCTATATATTTATACAACAAACACGCATATTTGGACATAAAAAGAAAACAATAACTAATATAGTACAAACAAGCGCGCAAACACATATACATACGCACATCATGTTAATACGCTTGTAAATGTCAGACATGTATATACATACATACAGACACTTGTGCGTACAAAGAATCTAAGTCGCTTCATAAACATAACTAAACACAAAAGCACACACGTATATGTACATACACAAATATGTACATAAATATATACATAAATAGATACGTAATACATACATAAATACAATCTTACATACGTGCTTACATAAACACATAGACTCACATATATGCACAAACATATAATTGTACACACACATATATATATGTATATGTACACACATGTACGTATGAAAGTTACGCTGTGCGTATCTATGTGTGTAACAATTTTAGAGTTCGGATTCTAGAGTTAGGGTTAGTTTTAGGGTTAGGGTTAGGGTTAGGGGATTAATACGATATACACCGTTACAGCGCTACTGTTTTCAACTGAATAGACGTCAGTGATTAGTAGAAATTATCGAAATAAGACAATTTTTTACATGAAATAAATTCGAATACAAACATTTTTTTCTGTTCTATAACACAAAATAGATAAGTATACGAAGTTTGAAAGTCTTTCGGTACCAAAAACACTACATAAAACATAAATAAAAACTGGTGCCCCCATTTTGAAATAGATCCTGTATGTATATTGGTGTGTGCATGTGTACATGTTTATAAAACCATGTCTACTCAGACATAAAACGAAAAATAGCACTGCGACTTAGACGCGACAAAAGTGTGAATATGTATCTGTCTGTCTGTCTGCCTGTCTGTTTGTTCCAGTGAATGAATATGTAACATGCTTTAGGGCGGCGAGCTGGCAGAATCGTTAGCACGTCGGGCGAAATGCATAGCGGTATTCGTCTTTCTTTACGTTGTGAGTTCAAATTCCGCCGAGGTTGACTTTGCCTTTCATCCTTTCGGGGTCGATAAATTAAGTACCAGTTGTGTACTGGGGTCGATCTAATCGGCTGGCCCTCTCCCCCAAAATTGTGGGCCTTGTGCCTAGAGTAGAAAAGACTATGCAACGTGCTTTCAGTCATTGTTTTAGGTGCCTATATGATGGCGAGCAGGCATAGACACCGTTTCGATTTTCCCACCCATTCACTTTGTAGCACATCTAAGATGCACCGACGTTTAGCTGACTAGACGGATGAGACTTTAAATGAAGTACC
>NC_068984.1:68595426-68597240 GCF_001194135.2 Octopus bimaculoides
CTCACTCTTACTTCCTGTTTCTGTTGTGCTTGTAATTCAAAGGGTCAGCCTTGTCACACTGTGTCACACTGAATCTCCCTGAGAACTACGTTAAGGGTACACGTGTCTGTGGAGTGCTCAGTCACTTGCACGTTAATTTCACGAGCAGGCTGTTCCGTTGATCGGATCAACTGGAACCCTCGACGTCGTAAGCGACGGAGTGCCAACAACGTTATCATTGCATTGAAAGAAATTATCGATGGAAACAGAAATGTCTTTAAAACGTTCTGTAAAACATTTAAAATATATAACCTCACATTACCACTTGCAAAATATGTTTGTAAATACAATCACAGAAATCTCCTAGATATTCACGTGCGCCTTCGCTCCAGTATTGCAACTTGTCTTTCAGCAAACTCTTTCATGACAATAAATCGAAGACCACCCTTAACATGTCTTCAGTAATAGGACAAATATAGGCGGCGAGCTGGCAGAATCATTAGCACACCGGACAAAATGCTTGACCACATTTCGTCTGCATTTATGTTATGTGTTCAAATTCCACCGAGGTCGACTCTGCTTATTATCCTTTCGGGGTCAATAAAATAAGTACCAGCCAGTTAAACACTGGCGTCAATGTAATCGACTTATCCGTTCCCCGAAATTGCTGACCTTGCGCCAAAATTTGAACCAATAATAGGTCAATTAGCTATAGAATACATGTATAGAATCCTTATATAAAAATTCAGTCAAGTTAATTTTTACTATTCTTCGATATTCAGCTATTCTTAGATTTTTATCTAGAAAATCCGTTTTAACAAAATTAAGTTTGATCTTTCATAATTACAAAAGCAACTATTTCAAGCTGTAGCCACTGTTATGAGACTAAACAGCTATTATGAACCTTGGCCTTCTCACGAGCTTTAGTGACTATAATGAATCTCAGTCTAGCCACACGAGTTGCAAGAAATTACATCCAAATAATGCTTGAGGTGTACACCACTGTCTTAAAGAAGCCTCAGAAAATGTGTGATTGTTAATGTAGTCCTAGATGTCTGAAAAAGCTGGATGGTCACAGCTCAAATACTTGAGATTTTGGGCCTACTCGATCGGAATTGATATCAGGTTACATGGCAACAAAAACGAGCGAAAAAAATAGTCTCACTGTGGCTGTTCTACCTGTTAGCAGAAAATAGCCAAATGTACCTCAAAGCACACCTTACTATGTTAAAGAAAGAGTGAAACAGAAAAAGTTATACAAGGTATACAGTATTTAAAAATAACATATAAGGGTGAAGACTGATATTACTTTAAACACAGGTCTCCAAGAACATAGCTAATTCACGGTCTACTACTACTACTACATATGCGGTTGAAGAATTCTGTATCTTCGACTAAGTTTTTCTTAATTAACAAATGCATTTAGGAATCACTTTTAAAATATAGATTCGAAAGTTTGATACAAGGCCAGAAAGTTCGAAGAGGAGGTAATATGATTACATCGACTCCAGTGCTCGAGTAGTACTTATTTTATCGACCCAAAAGGATGAAAGGCAAAGTCAACCTCGGCATAATTTGAACTCAGAACATAAAGACAGACGGAATGCCGCCAAGTATTATGCCTGGCTTCCTAACTATTTTGCCAGCTCATCGCCTACAATCATTTTTAAAATGTTAGTAGAATCATTCGAGAGTTAGGAGGAATTAAATATGCGCGCTTACTTGTCCCGACATTTTACGATCTGAGTTCAAATTCCATTAAAGTTATCTTAGCCGTCTTTCCTTTTGAGGTCGATGAAGTAAAATGTGGTGAAGTAAGAAGAAAGTCCGATAAA
>NC_068984.1:68597890-68602391 GCF_001194135.2 Octopus bimaculoides
GAAAATATTTTAGAGAATTTGTTTACATCTAAAAGAAATTTTGAGTTCAAACTCTGCGCAAATCGACTTTGGTTTTGTTATCTTTTGAAAAATTAAAAAAAAAAAATGAACGCAAGCCACGAACTGGAGTCGATATAATCGAAATCGACTATAATCGGGAAGATGTTTTATCATAGCGAAAGTTCAATGAAGGAAACTAGCAAAGGAACTAAAATATAAAATAGTATAAACCTCGCATAAATCTCACATAATATTGGATTATTCAAAAAAAATAATGGTGTTTCTTTTAGTTCAACCGCAGATCAATCTCAATCGTTGAACATACCTGTGGTCAACCCTGATCAATGAATATTCCAAACATAGTCATTCAGTATTATTTCCTAATCTCATTATCTAGTGTATCCTTCCTGTTTTCATATTATTTTATTTTTTTAAGAAGGTAAGATATGATTTATGGGGGATTAGACTATTACTTTTAGTAGGTCTCGATCAACCATCTAGAAGTTCCCTGTTTTTTTTGCGGTATAAGGTTTTGAAATGATAAAAAAAGAAACTAAAAAAAAATTCCATTTGATTCGATACAATTCTGTTAAAGCGTAAAAAGGCTATAGATTTCTCTACATTAGAAATCAATGTTTTTAGAGTCAACGAACGCCTGAGAACTCCTTCTGTGGTTGTCTGGTTTCGACAATGTTTATTGTTCAAAACATTATCGAAATACTTGGAAACAGGAGAAATCTGCAGCAGAGATCAATCAAAATATATAGAATAAGTATGAAAAATAGAAAACAAAGACAAAAAATAATAATAATAAAAGGGAAATTGGCATACACATGAAATACATTGTACTAGGATACACATGTCTCTATATTTCCATATGTTACACACACATTCACTTATAAAGAAATTTACACAAGCATACAAACACATAAGTATATACGTATATATATACAGTTTTCATTATATAGCTGAAATTTCACAAATTACTACTAATAGTTTCAGAACCTCGGGTAAAATCTCCACTTCTGGTATTGAGTGCTTTTCCATTTACTTACAAAACAAAAGCATTTGCCTACTTATACAAATGCACGCGCACACACGCACACGCACACACACACGCACGCACGCACATACACACTTTCCTGCATACACACGCACATGGGTATGTCTAGATTTGCTTATTGTCCTTTCAATTATTTGTCATCCACGGCCTACAGTATATACATACATACATACTCAAATACACACACACACACACACACACAAATATATACAATATAAATATGTATACATAGATATAATAAACGTATGATCACATACAGATACATACACGCTCACACGCATGTGTATATACATGTGTGTATATGCTTATACATTGTATATACATTTGTATGCATATATATATACGCTGGCGTGGGTATTGGCGTAGGTATGGTAGTAGGTATATGCGTGCACGTGTGTAATTGAAAAACTGTTTTTCCAACATGAGATTACGAGTTCAGTCCCATTGCGCTGCATCTTGGGTAAGTGTCTTCTGTTGTAGCTTTTGAGTGGATTTAGTAGACAGAAACTCAAAGATGTCTGTTGTATATATATACAACAGTAGCATTGTCCTCTGTGGGACCGCCACATTTAGTTGGCAAATATACTTCACGATTCCGTATTGCTACTGTTTAGAGATTTAATATTGCTATGTGTGTGTGTGTGTGTGTGCGTGCGTGTGTGTGTGTATACACACGCAGACACACACGCATATACGTACACGCACACATACACACACACACACACACACACATATGACTGACCACGTGTTATTTTCCAGAAACCCGGGTCTGTGTGTATCACGTAAGGCTAGAGATGGGAACGGTGATTTCCCTTCGCAAATACTTATCAGACAAGACAGTGTGTCGCGAGCCAGCTGGAGGAGATGTCCTGCTGTGGATAAAAGCAACAGTAGCATCGTCCTCTATGGGACTGCCACATTTAGTTGGCAAATATACTTCACGATTCTGTGCAGCTACTCTTTACTTCTCAGAGATTTATTATTCCAATACACACAAACACACACATGCACACACTCACACACACACATAATGGTCGTGACTTCTGGAAATTGACTGAGGAAAGAAATTCACGAATGACCCATCTTTTTTTGCCTGCCTTTCTAATTATTGTTTCTCTTGTCCGTCTTTGTATCGTCTATCTGTCCGAATGCTTAAATGTCCCCTATTGCGTTTTTGTTCCATTTTTATAGTCACACACACACATATATATATACGCATACACACACACACACACACACACACACAACTTTTACCTTTGACTTCTTTCAGTTATTTGACTGTAGCCACACTGGGGTACCGCCTTAGAGGGTTGTAGTCGAACAAACTGACCCCGGGACGTATTCTTTAAAGCGTGGTATTTATTCTATCGGTTTCTTTTTTCAGAATCACTGAGTTACAGGAACGCAAACACACCAACACCGGTTGTCAATCGGTGGTTAGAGGACAAACACAGACAGAAAAACACACACAAATAGTTATATAAAAATACATATATACGACAGTCTTCTTTCAGTTTCCGTCTAACAAATCCACTCGTAAGACTTTGGTCGGCCCGAGGCTATAATAGAAGACAGTTGCCCAAGGTGCCACGCAGTGGGACTGAACCCCAAACCATGTGGTCGGGAAGCAAGCTTCTTATTTCTTTACTGCCCACAAGGGGCTAAACATAGAGGGGACAAACAAGGACAGACAAAGGGATCAAGTCGATCATATCTACTCCAGTGCGTAACTGGTACTTATTTCATCGACCTCGAAAGGATGAAAGGCAAAGTCGACCTCGGCGGTATTTGAACTTGGACGAAATTCCGCTAAGTATTTCGCCCGGTGTGCTAACGTTTCTGCCAGCTCGTCGCCTTCTTACCATACAGCCACATTATAACTGAAAGGCACCCATTTCTCGTACTCAGAGTTAATCGTTTTCAATAATCAGCTGGTAATCTGAGCGTGCTTTTCTTTCGAAATATGAAATGAAAGTTTGTAGTAAACTCTTAAAACGCTTTCGCGTGTGACACGTGCCAAAACAGCTGCTTCAAGCTCACGTTTTTGATTTTATTTCTTGTTCTGGGAATATTCTAAACGTGGAAATATTCTAAATTTCATACGAGCAAAGTCAGTTTAATAACATTTCTCATGAAATTGCTTTATAGTTTAAGTGATGTAGTAAAGTAATACTTTAAATTAATTAAAAAGAGAAATTGCTATTATAAACAATGAATGTGTGTGCGCTTGTGCTCTTGTGCATTTTGTGTGCGCCCATGCACAGGCGTATATATGCACATGCACACTTTTATGTACACGCACCTGTATGTACATATATAAGTGCACACTTGTATGTAAATTTATATATGTATACATTTATACATGTGCATATATGCACAAACGCATACATTGACACATATGCACACATTAAAAATACATTTATGAAGCATATAACGGTAAAACACTTCGAAGCTAGTGCTTTTATTTTTTATCTCCGAACCAGGACGAAGTTAAAGAAGGTTAAGGCGCCGAGCTGGCAGAAACGTTAGCACGCCGGGCGCAATGCTTAGCAGTATTTCGTCTGCCGTTACGTTCTGAGTTCAAATTCCGCTGTGGTTGACTTTGCCTTTCATCCTTTCAGGGTCGATTAAATAAGTACCAGTTACGCACTGGAGTCGATATAATCGACTTAATCCCTTTGTCTGTCCTTGTTTGTCCCCTCTATGTTTAGCCCCTTGTGGGCAATAAGGAAATAACAAAACGTCAGCACGCCGGGTGAAATACTTAGCGTTTTTACGTTCTGCGCTCAAATTCCGCCGAGGTGGACTTTGCTTTTCATCCTTTCGGGGTCGATAAATTAAGTACCAGTTGCGTACTGGGGTCGATCAAATAGATTGGTCCCCTCCCCAAAAATTTCGAGCCTTTTGCTTAGAGTAGAAAAGAAAAGAAGGTCGGTATTTACGTAAAAGTTTCTTAGTCCCGAGTATATAAGGCCGTAGAAATTCCGTTCGTTTGCTTCGGTCATTGGACTGCGGCCATGGTATGTACTGAAACGATAGAAGAAGTATCAGGCTTTAGAACAAAGGAACCATTCAAGGGTTTCATCGAATATATCGGTCCCAGTACTTATTTGTTAAAGCCTGGTGCTTATTCTATCGCTTACTTTTGCTGAACCGCTACGTTATGTGGACGTAAACAAGCCGGTACTGGTTGTCAAACGTTAGTGGAAGACAAATTCTCATTGTTGTCTGTGGAAATTTTAGAGATAACACTAAACTTCATAGCAAGTAACAAACGCTTGGCCAAATATATTCATATGGCATTCTCATTTCCTTCATTTTTAGCAGCAATTCTCTTAATTTTCAACTCCTGTGAAAATATTTTTCTCATACAGCATGGCAAGACGCATTTGTGCTATAGTGACTGACCCCAAAATACGTGAAATCCGACTCAACGAG
>NC_068984.1:68602471-68604675 GCF_001194135.2 Octopus bimaculoides
CCATTCCTGGATATCCACATAAAAATACAGAACTCCACAGTCACAACAGACATATTGTTCAAAAGAACTGACACACCAATGTTTAAATTTCTACTCTTGCCATCCATCACACATCAAAAGGAACGTCCCATACAGCATGGCAAGACGCATTTGTGCTATAGTGACTGACCCCAAAATACGTGAAATCCGACTCAACGAGCTCAAAGGCTTCCTAGCAATGCAGAAATACCCCTTAGGATTAATTAATGGAGGAATTAAAAAGGCGATGGAACTGAGCATCACCCAACTACGGACATCTAAGGAAAAAATTCAAGAGCTGATTTTCGTTCAAAATAAATGCAGATATGAACTGCGAAACGCAGAACCTCATATACTGCTTTACCTGTCTCAACTGCAAAGAAACTTACATTGGTGAAACAAATAATTCCCTCTGCCAACGTGCAAGAATCCACAGGCAGCATATCTGACAAGAGGAATTACGTAAGATTCCGTTAAGCAAGCATCTGGAAATATGCAGCGACTGAAAATCCAAAATCTTTCCCTTTTACAAATATTCACGGGATGATCCACAAATACCGAAAAGCAATGGAGCTACATTTCATCAAAAAATTCTCTCCAATATTTGAAAGAAAAGCGGAGAATTTGCATTTTTGATTCTGAATGTAGCTCCAATATTGGAAAAATGATACTCATCTCTATAAATATTCAGGTATATTTATATAACGTTGGAATATTCTAACTTTACGTATTTTTCTAATTTGTAAATATTGTTTGTTCATGCAAAATTTGAAATTGAAAGACACCTTAAGGAAAGAAAAAAATACACTATTACCGCTGTTTCTGCTTCAACATTTATAACATGATACTCATCTCTATAACATTGGGTTTTATTTTTCGAATTTGTAAATATTATACTAATGTTTTTTCATGCAGAAACATGAGATTAAAAGAAACCTGACTTTATTTTTCAATGCAAAACATCGAAATTACACAGTGTAGACATAGACATACTTCCAAACACATGAACTCACGGGTACACATACGCGCGCGCACACACACACACACACACGCATACACACACACACATATATATACATATTTAAATTTTCATAGAACCTCTTCTCTTCTTTCTGGCACCTTAAGAAAAATAAAGAAACAAAAATGCTTTCAGTGATGACCACACCCCATCCATTTTTCCTTTTTGTCCCCATCCTAAAACTGACATCTTGGAGTGGTCACCATCCTTGAACTCCTGTCAATACAATAGTAAATAACTAACTAAATAAATAAGTGGTAAATACATGTCAAATTGAAAATAATCCCTTCCTTCTCCCTATCTTTACTTGTCTCTCTCTCTCTCTCTCTCTCCCTCTATCTGTCTATCTATCTCTATTGTCACCCTCCTCCGAAATCAATGTTCTTTTCTAAAAAAAAAGCATGTTTTATATAAATGAATAACCTGTGCGCACATTCACAATTTTATTTGACAAGTTCGAAAAACGAACGAAAGCGCTAATAATAATGAATAAATAATTTTTTTTTTTCAAAAGTTCTGGTGACCTCCTTTTTTTCTGAATATATACGACCCTCCATCTTTGTTTTCGTTCGGTTTCTCTGTATGTCTCCAGTGTCATATTTTTGTTCCCAACTTTGACCCTCCATAAATCCTAAATTTTATTTTGGAACTTATGGGAGTAACTGTCTTTGAAGACTCATATTGTCGCTGAATGCTCGAAATGCTCGTATTTATAGGTGATTAGTACCAAGGTGGGTAATTACACTATACATAGTTTTAATTTTAAATTATCCTCTGTTATTATTTTCAAATTTACCTTTATTGGGAGGTATATATAATTTTAGTAATAATTTTAGTAATAATTTTAGTAATATTTAATTCATATATTTATTTAATTTAAATTATTGCAGTATAAATTAAAAAAAAATTATATATACACATGCATAAGGAAAAAAAACATATAATAATAAATGCAGAAATAAACGAAAAGCAGATACAGGAAGTCACCAATGTCCCACCAATTATCGGACAGAGAGTCAAACGCAATTTTGCGCCTGACTCTCTGGCCGATAAATGATGAGGAGTTGGTGACCTGTGTCTGTTTTCCGTTTTCCAGTGCATTTATTATGTTTTTACCTTATCAATTTATCAATTAATGGAACGCTACGTACCCTTGACTTTTACGTAT
>NC_068984.1:68605600-68607384 GCF_001194135.2 Octopus bimaculoides
ATATATATATATATATATATATATATATATATATACATATATACGTACATACATAGATACATATATATAGAGAGAGATGCAATACCTACCTACCTACCAACCTACCTACTACCTACCTGCTTATCTATCGATTTACCTATCACTCTCCCCCTCTCCTCCCACACACATATAGTTGTGTGTGATTTTTGTTAAAGGAGTAAAGGAAATGTGTTATCAAAAACAAATTGCTGAGGTTCTTTGTCCATTGGGCGTTTAGGTGGTAGGAATAATACAAGAGAACCACGTTGTTGGATACATTTAACGGAGTTGTAAGCATTCCAGTCCTGCAGGCCAAATAATAATGGGTTCATAGTTTCTGATCTTTCCAACCTCTCTGATTCGTAAAAGTACATAATATCCCCTTATACACACGCACAAACATACACCAGAAACACATTTAACATGTGTATACACATGCATGCTCTTGCAAGTAACAGAAACATATGTAACTTGAAAAGAACACCATAGGTATATTTTAACTGCTGAAAATATAAATTTAATCTACTTCTTATATTACTGCAGCCCAGGCGACATTATAAACGATGTGGTGGTAGAACGTAATCAAGCTGTAACCGGCTGATTTGTGGCTAAATAACAACAACAGCAAAAGATTTAATACTGGCGCTTAAAAAAATTCATAAGGGAACGTATATGTCGCTGTTTACCGTGCCAGAAATAGGAAATATCTATCAAATTATATCACTCAATATGGATAGAAGAAGGAAAACTCTGGACTATGCAGTCGTAGATGTATACAAATGATGGCTGGTACACCTTTGATGGTAAGTCTGCTCGATGAAGGTTGATCTGGGGGCAAACAACAGCAATGATATGGAGCCATTGAGAGAGCATTTACGTTTTGGCTCGACTTAAGAGAAATAGAGGTATAATCTTACTCAAATAGCATCTAACCGTCTTAGAAAAGCTACATAAAACGTAGAAAACACTCGTTATAAATTTATACCAGAAATTGAGAACATATTTGTCTTTTAGCTATTTTTGAGAGCCCTGCGCATCGTCAACCGCTATGTTGCTGCTTGTTTCGCTTATATCTAAATCGGGTACTGCTTGCACATAATGAAAAGAATAAGTTAGATGGGGTTGTAACAGCTTTGATCATAGGCTTGCTCGATTAGAGCTGACATGGATCTAAACAACATCAGAAACAGCAACAACAACATTAAATAAACGAAACATAAAAGGAGGCATTATTTGTATGTACATTTTTCTTCCTCACAAATAAAATTTGATAATAATCCTCGTAAACTGTTAGAAACAAAGAAGATAAGAATGAGAAATGTAGAATATTTTATTTTAAGGGGAGAAGAATTGGAGTTATTTTCAATAAAACATGATCTCTACTTATTATCAATCAAATCTTGACAAAGCTTAAAAAAAAGCTCTGAAAGATACGAACAAAAAAATCAGGTTGAAAAGAATACCGAGAGGGCATAGCTAAAAGGATTTGTTAAGATATAAATACAATCTGTTGCACGGATATTTCTTAAGTCAAAGTCAAGATATACGTAGCATGATAGAGATCAAGGAAAATATAAAGAAAATAAAATGATAAAAAAGACGAGACCACACATAAGATATTAGCATACTGGTGCATAAATATATATATATATATACATATATATATATATACGTACATATATACATATATATAGATAGATATACACATATATACATACATATACACACACATACACACACACACATATATGTGTATATGTCTCTCT
>NC_068984.1:68607394-68608358 GCF_001194135.2 Octopus bimaculoides
TCTCTCTCTCTCTCTCTCCCTCTAAAATACGTGAATACACAGAGATGCACATACATAAACACACATGCATATGTACACACAAAGCGCTGGTGATAAAATTTTCTGGATAGTATAAGATACTTCATCGTGTGAAGCATTTAACACAAAAAAAAAAACAAAACAAAATACTCAGTGGATATGAGAAGTGAGAAAAAATATCCAAAAATTATTTTGAATCCTGAGTATTGATATATTGAATATCATAGATTGAATTCGAGTTGACACTCGAAGTATGGACATAGTTACACATCTAAAAAATATATATGCAAACATTATTGAAAATATACCTGCACACATATGTGTATGTACACATGTAAGTATGCATATATTAGAAACATGATTTATTTCTTTCATACTTGCACTGAAGAAATGATAGCGTTTGAAGTTAAATTTTTTATTAAAATGTTTCATACTTTTTTTTTTATTAGACTTTCATACAGTATGTGAAACAAAATCAGGTAAATTGAAATAATAACGCACTTAGTCTAATAACTTTTCCAGACCTTTTCGGTCTCGTCATCTTAGAAAAATAATAACAATATTTTGACACAGGCTTGAATTTTTAAAAACAAACACGTGCGAAATGCGTTTAACCAAAATTGAAACTACGAGCTTGAACAGTACCCACCCTACCTCTCCTTCGCAGAAAGACTATTAACACAACTTCAACTAAAATGTAAGACCAACTTTACCTAACTCTATTTTTAAACCACTATATGCATTACTATATCCACTAACTGTTACTCCTGCAACTCTCACACCATGAACTTTAACATACTTCTCAACATTCTGAAGAGATCTGCCAAACCATTTGGCACATCGAAACGATCGTAAATGACTCATTATATAATCTCCACATAATTAAATCAATGGCTAACTAGCCCAATTGACTTGCTTCTTCTTGTGTTTGTTTCTCCATTCTCCA
>NC_068984.1:68609193-68612445 GCF_001194135.2 Octopus bimaculoides
TGAGCTAGGACGTTAAAACTTAGTGTGATTGCACAACAGAGTTCAAGGTCAATCTGTGTTAAGAACGTAGTAGAGAACGGTATAAAACTCATCCACTTTCAGATTTCAACCTGTGCTATCCAGTAGTAGTATCATACGTACTTCCAAGTTTGCGTTGGGTTTCCTGTCGTGTGTGAATTGATAGGTGAATAAAATTGGAGTCAACAAGGAATATGGTTGAACATTTATTTTCAATCACTACAATTGTTTCTACGGAACGTAGTTCTCCAGGCTTGCGGATACTTGGGAGACAATATTTACATATCACCTGAGGAAACAACTAGATCTCATAATGCAGGGAAACGGATGCATAATCAAGTACCTGCATGTCTGGAGAACTAAGTTATATAGAAACAATTGTAGTGATTGAAAATAAATGTCCAACTGTATTCCTTGTTTCTGGATGTTATCAGTACTCAATGTGAGACAACCACCAGCTAGTGACGAAAGCTCTCTCCACTCGCAAATACTATATTTTCTTTAAGCGAAACTCAGTCACTGATCTCGTATCGAGAAAAACAACATCTTTTAAATCTCTTAGCAAGAGAAATACAGTAAGAGTACCGAATAGTAATGTTTATATGCCAACATAACGTGCCAGTCCTATAACGGACGATGTTACTGTTGTTCTAGCCCCAGGAAAACGTCTTTTCTAGCTGGCTATCGGCACACAGTTTGTGTCCGTATATAGTATTTGCAAGAGTGGTCATCGCTCCCATTTCTAGTCTTACGTGATACTCATAGACCTAGGTTTCTGGATGTTATCCATCCTCGTTGTGAGACGGCCACCAGCTAGTGACGAATATATATATATATATATATATATCGTGTATGTGAGAGAGTGAGCGGGAGAGAGAGAGAGAGAGAGAGACAGAGAGAGAGAGAGAGAGAGAGAGAGAGAGAGAGAGAGAGAGAGAGAGAGAGAGAGAGGGAGAGAGAGAGAGAGAGATATGAGTGAATAGGAATCGGAACTCGTATCTTTGTGAGAATATACTGTGTTGAAAATTGCTTGTAGTACACAGTATTTGTACCTGTCTTTTGTTCATAAGTTTCCTTAGAATACTTTGAATTGAGGATCAGCTGAACACTACAACACTGTGACAATAGGGATACATAGAGAATTTCGACCCAGCTGAGCGCTTACTCGCTGTAACAATAGGGAAATTCAATGTTCTAATTGGGTGACAAAGATGTAATGATAAGAAACTAAAAGAAAATACATTATCAGTTCTTAATGAATATTTTAGAAAAGAACAATTTGGCTACAAAGTCTGTTACTGCTAACTTGTTTGTAGATATTCTCAATTTACCATTTAATCGTTGTATTTACCATACATATTTATATTTCCCTAATAATAAATTTTAATTAAATTATTTATAAATAGTATATTATATTAAGAATCCTTCCAATATAGGCACAAAGTCCGAAATCTTGGAGGAGGGGACTAGTCGATTACATCGACTCTCGTACTCAACACCTAGTTTTATCGACCCCGAAGGGGTGCGAGGCAAATTCAATCTTAGCAGAATTTGAACTCAGAATGTGAAGACGGACAAAATACCAGTCTGTATTATCTTACATCATTATCATTATTTAAGTAGTATTTGTTTGATGAATCATATGATGTGAGACTCATTACAGTTTTGTGATATTATTTAGACAGATTTCCCGCTTAAAAGCATACCAGATCATCAGCAAATTCTATTAATTGCATAGATTTTCAAGACATCAATTCATTTAGCAATTCATCAACTAGAATTGAAAAATGCGCACGCTCAGAAGGGTTATAGAATGTCATAATGAACCTTAAAAAGTATGGGACTAGCATTGTTGTTCAAAAATATTGGAATCGCTATATTCTGTACATTCTGTGGTATCTTAAGACGAAAAGAGATCCATGTGTGAATTAGAATGTCACGATAATTATTAAACCGAGTTCTTAAAACAAAAATCTGAAAATGTACAAAATATGATCTTTAACTTCAAATAAGTAAATTCATTATAATACTCTTCATAGCAAAGTATATAAAAAACATATTTAACACTGCATGCAAATTGCCATGATAAAAAAAACAAAAAAAAAACTGGATAAACGCTGAAATCGAATCTATATAACAGCGAATGTATGAAACCGAAATAATTATAGGCAAAGATAAGTTGCTTTATGTTACACATTAATAAAAATAGTTTTGCGAATTAAACAAATTATTACTAAATTATTTTTGATTGATTACTTGTAAAATTATAGAAATTATCATTCATAGATTGAATTATTGTGTAAAGATGACATTAGTGTTTGTATACAATTGTTTTGTTAAAACTGAGCAAACGATAATTTAACTTAATTAATTTTTAATATAACTTAATTTCGCTGAAACAAATTTCTTGTGATAAAAAGATGCCACAGAATGTACAACATATAATGATTTTGAGCAACAATGTTAATCCCGTATTCTTTAAAGTTTATTATGACATTCGGCAACTCCTTTGAACATGTGCATTTTTCAATTCTAGTTTCGTACTTTTTAAGGCAACGCTTGTAATATTTTATATATGTACCATATTTCTCCTAATGATGTGGCAGCTAATGTGTATGCGTCTGTGTGTGTGAGAGTATGTGTGCGTGTGTGTGCGTGCTTATTCTTGTGTGTGATAGTGTGTGAGTGTGTGTGCGTGCTTGCTCTTGTGTGTGTGAGTGTGCGTGCGTGTGTGTGTGTGCGTGTGCATGTGTGTAAGCGTGTTCTTGTATAGTCTCACAGATCTTGTGTAATTTAGTTTTAAAATTAATAGAAATCAATGTCATTTATATTTATTTATTTCTCATTTCCTTTAATCAATATTAAGTGTTAATTTACATTTCTTCCTTTTCCCCATGCATGCTGCAATATTTCGGCTCTTTGATGGTTAACAAAAAACCACATGGACTATTATAGCTAATGCGGCTTTTTCGACGCTGATCTCGTTTTCTTCTTGGAAGTTTACGGATTTTACAGACACAAATGAAGCAAGTAAGAACAAATATGCAAGGATTTTCTCAAGTTTAAAATGCGAATTCGTTTTTGTTATGTGTACATTCCACACACATAGATAGGTAAAAACCAGAACATGCACGCATGCACACACACACACACTCAAACACACACGTACACCTAGTAGCTTCCTCCACACGCATAAATATATATAAAAACAGAACACGCTCGCACACACACACA
>NC_068984.1:68613320-68614414 GCF_001194135.2 Octopus bimaculoides
ATACAGAGTTTTACCAGAGAATGAAACTTCGAAGATATACCGTCAAGTTTATTAGTATTATTTAGTAGATAATATTTCAATGTGAAGTATGTTTGTGTTTTATTTAGCAAACCCATCGCACAGTTTTTTTTTTCCTCAAATACTGTAAATCTATGTCTTTCTTTTGATGAAAGGGTGTGTTTTAAGAGAGATTTGCCTGTCATATGTAGTACCTCAAGTTATCACAGAGATATCTGTGTGTGTATGTGTGTGTGTGTGCATGTTTTGTTGTGGCGAAAAAAAATTCTTTTCTTAGAATATTTTGCACATAAGTTTTAAAGAAATCTGGACATCTTTCTTGTCTAATCTATCCCTAATCGTTCAACTTCAAATTACAATTGTTAATTGTTGGAAGTCAAGCAGACTGAGATGTACATATAATGTTATCGTATAGAGTGGAAGTTCAATACGGAATTTTGAATTCGTATCTTATGGTTAGTAATCCGTTACCTTAAATTCGAAGCCATTAAGTCTTTAAACATTATTTTATTGGGTTTAGTCTTTCGACTGCCGTCATGATGGGGTATCACCTTCAAAAATTTAATTGATCATACTCACCTCAGTACGTATTTCAATATGGCGTATATTTTATAGATAAGTACTTGATGAATTGCTAACTTTGAGAAATAGTGGGATACAAAACTCGATTTAACAAGAAATGTAAACACACACACACATTAGGTGCAAGAATGATTGTGTTTAAGAAGTTTGCCTCCCAACCACATGATTCCACGTTCAGTCCCTCTGCGTGGTGCCTTTGGCAAGTATTTTCTACTATAGCCCTAGACCAATTATTGACTTGTAACTGAATTTAGTAGACGGAAACTTCAGCGTTATTTATTAGAAAATGACCGAAAAACATATTTAGAAAGAAGAGTTGTTTGCTTCATACTCCTCGTGTGCCGACTCTGCCCATAAGAAGGGAACAAATAATACCAAGTGGCTCTAGGTCATAACAGCCGGGCAACGCCGGGGTGCATTGCTAGTAATAAAATAAATACCAGACTTAAAATAAGTACTGGAGTCGATTTGTTCAACTAAAGCAGTGGTTCTAC
>NC_068984.1:68614744-68621881 GCF_001194135.2 Octopus bimaculoides
AAGAATGTCAACAAAGTAAATTCATCGGACGATAAGTCTGAAGTATCGGACGATACTTCAGACAGGAATAAGCAGAAGCTTATATCTCCTCTCGGTGAAGTATTCCCTGATCTAAAGATCTTTGTAAGTTGCCGAATTTCACAGATAATGACATAATTACCTCGTGCTACGGATGAAAGCAAAGCAACAGTTAAGGAGTGGCATATTTTACCACGACAGACACGTACACAGCATCGAATACCACGATGTGAGTGAAAGCTGCTTTCACTGTATTGTCCGGTGTCTGGTAATCCCTCCGATACCGACATCAAATAAAAAAAAAAGAATCCTGACCACAGAGTGTGGATAATTATGTCACTGGCAATGTGCATTCAGTTGATTGCAACTGTTAAAACAAGTCACTGAGCATGCGTACATGTCATACGGGAGAGTTCCAATCAGGGGTGGATAACACCTTATAGGAAAGCCCTATAGTGCACGAAGTATTTGGAAAATTCTTTTTATTCATTTCCTAATAATATTTAATTATAAAAGTGTAATAGGATTTTTAGACATCAAATACTTATAGGGTCCATCAGATTAAAGTTGGAATCAAAGGGCCCATTAGCCAAAAAAAAAAAAAAAAATGGTTGAGAACCATCAGGCTAAACCATTTAAAGCAGTGTCTCAGGATGGCTGCAGTTAAACGATTGACACACATAAAAGACTATAAGAAGCAATAGCAAACATTTCAATTTAAATCTTACGACGAAACCAGTATTTTTGATTCCATGTATATTCCTGTGCATTCATAAGGAAGCTATGTGAAGGACTTGATTTATAATCCATGTTTCATTTGGTTGTAATCTGCAGTTATGTAGGCTACAGTGTACGCAGCGTGAGTAATCGGCTTATAAGACTGTCTTCATATCACTGATATGAATTTTTAATGAAACACACCTTAGAACGATATAACTGAGATGTTATACAAGTGTACTCAGGTCGAGAATAATGACGCCGAATATGTTTAGCTTACTTAGATTTCTAGAATCGGATAATAAAATAAGTTAAAATATAGTAGAAAAAAGTGTTCCACTTTTCCCCGAAAACTTCGTTTTACACACACACACACACACAACCACGTATATATGTACGCATTTATATTTCTGTTAAGTTTGTCCTCTATTATCGTATGATTCCGTAACTTAGTGGTTCAGCATCAGAGATGGACAAAATTAGGAGCAGGCTTAAAAGAATAAGTACTAGAGTCGATTCGTTCGACTAAAATGCAAAAACCATAAAGTCCTTTTCAAGGCTGTGCCCCAGCATGGCTGCAATTTAGTGACTAAAACAAGTAAAAGATAAAAGAAATCATATTAGATATAATAATTTACTGCTGACAATATGTTGACATAGCGTACTTCATGGTCAGCTATGCGGATTTGAGTAATTGCATACTTCTGTTAAGTGTTTAAGAATTTCAGTCACCGATTTTATGCATTCAAGTGGAATCCTCTTTATGTTATCCGGTCATCAACATTATAGTGAAGTAGACTATCTGTGGCCTGGATATATATATATATATGTATAAGGGAAGACTTTGATATCAAAGTAATATATTACTACAAAGTATGAAGAAAGTAAACTGTGATATAATAAACTGTGTATGTATATAATAATGACAGCAGCAATTTAAACTTCATGATAATATATTATTATTACATAAGGCGGCTAGGCGGTGAGCTGGCAGAATTGTTAGTATACCGGGTAAAATGTTACGCGGCATTTCGTCTGACTGCGTTTGGAGTTCAAATGCCACCGAGTAAAATAAGTAACAGTTGTGCACTGGAGGTCGGTCTAATCGACTTATTCTATCCGCGAGATAGTTGACCTTGTGCCAAAACTCGAAAGCAATATATTAGTATTACATAACTAGTGTAGTCAAGCCGAGAATAATCCTTTCTACTAAAAGCACAAGGCCTGAAATTGTGGGGAGGGGACAAGTCGATTGCATCGACCGCAGTCTTTTCACTGGTACTTAATTTATCGACCCCGAAAGGCCGCTAAGCATTTTGCCCACTATGCTAATGATTTTGCCGGCTCACCGCCTTTCAGGCCGATAATAATGATAGGAAATATGTTTAGTTTACTAAAATTTATTGCATCACATAATAAAATAAAGTTTTAAAATGCTGCGCTTTCTCCATAGCCTTTTGAACTGTTGCCAAGTGGCTCTCGACATAAGTGCCGTAACGAAATTTGCTGAGGTGGTGCACACCCAGTTTATTAGCAGGATATTCAAAGCGTAATTATTGCCCACCAAAAGTTTTACGGGGTGTGCTTGCTCTTCATGCACCCCACTGTTCCTATGGATCTCGACGAACTTTTCAGAATTCTCGTGCCTTCCACTGCTCAATCAAGATGGCTTCCTAAAGAGCAAGAGCACCAGGGAATAATTTCAATGCGTTCGCAGTTCATTTCTCCAAACAGAGCATATACACATAACAAAATTCTTCGTTATTGCATCTTCGCAAATTCCCCAATAATTCGTATTTAGCAAGACAGTGGAGGACAGTAAATGTGGCTACTCGTAGCTACTCGACCTGCTACAAACAGCAGCCAAATGTCACTCGAATCTCACCCTACCATCTTAGAAAAAAAGAAGCGTAGGATAATGTGATCCAAGCTTCCCTGACATAAAAAGACGTGATGGTCACGGTTAGAATGCTCAATCATGGTTGACATTAAGTAGCAGCAGCAACGATGTCAACGATAACAACCAGTACAAGCTGTCCTAGTTGTAATCTCAAACAATGCATTACTACTCTAGATTCCATATCTTTTATTTGTTCTGATATGTTGCAGTTTGTTCAAATTTTTGAGCCACCAATCTTTTAATAGATGGTATATCTGTTTTTTTATGCTCCTCTCTTCTTCCTCTTTGCCATCCTTTTCGTCCTCTTCATTCTCTGGTTCCACCTTGTTTTCTTAAATACATTTCTCATTTGTGATATAGGAAGGTACTATATCTATGTTCATATATTCCTGTATTGCTTGTTTTTACGTGTACATGTTTGCGTGAATGTGTAATGTTTTATTGATTATAATTCCCCATACAATCATTCACAGGTGATTATTGTTCTTGCTGCAATTACAGTTGCTGGTGTGGCCTTTATTGTGGCTGTAATTTAAGCGTTGATAGCGGAAAGATGCGTTACTCAATCTTCTCTTTTTGCTTACTGGGTAGCAAGCCATGGGATGGTCGGCTCTGCTGCATGTGTAGCATTTTGGTTTCCTGCTATTGACTACTACTTGCATTGTTGTAAGCAGAATCAACATCATTGTGCAACACTGTTGCATGATAAACCTAAGTTCTCAGCAACCTAATGTCTTCGACTACTCTGATTTGCTCGCTACGCTGTAGTATATTAGCCACTTCAACATTTGTATAGTGATATCAACACGAACAGCAGTGAGGTGTAAGTTGCAGGTAAAATTGTCTATGTTAACACTAAAACAAACTATCACTTGCACACAATAGCCATTTTACATCTCTAAGTTGTCACGTTTGTACCATCAAATTTGGCAGTACGAGACACCTACATGGAACGACGACCGTGCTCTGCATAGTTACGGTCTGCTCTTTGGCAAGGCTTAGCACTCATTCAGCCAGCCTTTCAGGGATATAGCAAAGTCACGGGGCTGCAGCATGGCGGATTGTAAAGAGGCAGCGGAAGAGCTCAACTCAGCCAACGGTGCTTCTTACAGTGATGCTAATAGGAGGAACCCTAGAAGATCAATAGTCAGGATCACTAAGCTCTACCAAGAGAGTAATTGCAACGCATCTATTGAGGCGGCGTAATCAGCTAATGAAATATTCACTGACTCAAACTCCCAATTCCAATTCATAATAATGGAATTATATGGTCGTTGATAGTCATGGGAATCTACGAAAGCAGCGAGAGAAAAAGAAGAAAAAACCATCACACTATACATTTTAGTAGCCAATTAACATCCTTTATTTTGGAGAATGAGTTCAATCACATTTTTATGAAAATAAAGATTTTCAAGAGAAAATCTAACATTGAGCAATTACCGGGAAAATATTTACAATTTGGTTTGTAACTCGCTTAAATAATACGTAGAACTGTGACGTCTTGCACTTGACACATGGATGCATGAGACGCTTCACAAAAGAAATTATGTTGGGGGTCTATAAACGTTTCATGAACTGTTACTGATGTACCACAAATTCATCACATTATGTTATTTGATCATATATCAAAACAACTTTTATGCTGTGTCTGATAGACGCTGATTAAACAATGGGAACTATATATTATGCTGTAAATTATTGGACAATTTTCCTTTAATCATATTTCTGGTAAGTCTGATAATGTGTATTCTTTATTTCAGTTTTGATTTTCCGTTTAACTGCGTCATTTTCTTATGCTGATCTTATTAATTGAACTTGTGTTCTCTGGATCCGTTGTGACCCAGAATATTTCTTCTTTTAGTATAATTAAATTATTTTGATATTGAAGTTTTTCTTCTTCATTTTCTAATTCTTATTTCTCTTAATAGTCTTATCTCCTTTCTCGCTTCTCATTTTTATTCATCACCTCATAAGAACAATTAGGCTAAAGGTTCACGTGCTGCTTCAGTTAGCAAAGAATAAAGCTTCGACATTACACTGATGATGGTGTTATTGGTGCTGCTGTTGGTTTTCTGGCTTTTGTTGAAAGTGCTATTGTTTTCATTCCTTGTATTGTTCATTGTAATAATAGTCGTGATGATAATGATAATAGATAAAAGTAATAATAATTATTAATTCTATTATAATTTCTTTTTCTGGTGACAAACCTGAAGGTGTTGGGAAGAGTTCAAGGACAAAAGGAAGCAAAAATGAAATCAGTGTTGTATTTCTATCATATAAAAAGACAAAATTAACAATAGCAATAAAGAAGCGTTAATACATAAATATCAACAAACAAAAATAACAATTAAGAAGAAAATCAGAGAAAAAGGGATTCCAAAATGGAATCACAGTGCGATTCAGCACACACCATAAAAAATGTCGAATTACTGACACACCAGAGAAAAAAAAAAAAAAGAAAGAAAATCCTTCACCCAGGTTTTATTGCCAGGCTACAGTCGCATAGTTAGATCGAGAAAATTCGTTTAGCCATGGAAGTTCACTGGAGGGCACCACCTTATTCTTTCTCTACTCTGACCTTTTTACATTAATGGGATCTTGGTCTCAGTGGAAAGAATTTACCCTCAAACCTTACAACCATGTATACCACAACACGTTCCTAGCAATTCTAGCAGACCTAGATCTCTAAGTTTCGTTCATTAACTCTAATGATTGTACCCTACCGTGGGATGCCACGTTTCATCTGTTCTGTGTACAGTTGTTTTCTATTCCTGTTTCTGATTTTGTAAAATACCTTAGGTTTTGTAATTTGTCCTTATGTTCTACCATAAATAAAATCAGAATTGATTGCCTGGCATTTGGATTGCTGCTAGGTGCACAGTTTTCCAGTAGCCGGGCAGCATAGTCAGTGGTACGCCAACGTTTGTATTCTATAGAGAATTAGTGCTGAGTAAGAGTGACAACATTCTTGAGAAGATTCATGGCATCGATAAATATGAATTCGACCACATTCACATTTTCAAACTATAGACATTTTCCAGAAATCTTTAATCTCATTGCACAAAAGATGTGGGGAGATAAACTATATAGATTAGGGGTTCTCAACCATTTTTTTTTTTATATAGAACCCTTTGATTACTATTTTATTCCGGTGGATCTCCATAGCTATTCGGTATTTAAAAACTTTTATAGAAACTTCTTTCAAAATTCCTGTTTTGTTTTTCACACATTAACTTGTGTAGCTTGAAGTATGTAAAATGTTAGAGAAAGAAACCCAGCTGTTTCTTGCAATAAATACTAATACATACATCTAAAGCAAATTATTTCATGAGCCCTTAAAATACTATTGTGGATCCTTAATTTACGATTTTTTCACATGGAACCCCACTCTTCCCCCACAAATTTATATGGACCCTCAGGGGCCATATGGAGACTGGTTGAGAACCATTGCTATATTGCTGTAAAGAATGACCTTCTGCAGGAATGAACTTACTCTTAGTATGCGTTTGTAAGTCAGAGTACAGAAATCGGAGAGGGTACTGGCACTTAATTATCTGGGCAATCTTTTAAGTTCCTTGGTTCACCTTTGCTAGTTCACTTCCAGTTGGGACCTCTCGCTTATTACCTTTTTGTATACTTTTATTCTCCATGTTTGCATATTTCGGGTAGTCAGGGAGAAAATAAATGTAATATTGCAGAAATTAAAGTTGATTTTTCTAGAGATATTTGTTTGTATGTCCAGTTAGAGAAAACAGTTGTGTTTTTGCAATAAAAAGGATGCTTACATTTTTGAATACTCAGGGAGAAAGGAAAGAAAGGACAAAAAGAGTCAAATTTGCACAGAAAATTTTACGATACACCAAAGATGATTTTTTTTCTATGTCCACACAGAGAAAACTATAATGTTTTTAGAATAAAAAAAAAATAGAAAGGATGTTTACTTTTTCGAATACTCAGGTAAAGAAGAAGGGATGAGTATTCATAACAGTTGTGGATATTAAAGTTTGCGTGTTTGGAAACTGTAGATATGTAAATTTGTAAATTTCTCAACTTATTTTGAAGGGAATTTTAAATACTCACAGGATATTGTAGATATTCCAGTCTTTGAGAGTTATTTTTACTCCGTAGTGCAGCTGGGTCATATTAGTGTTTCTATGGCTTTCGGCTACTGAATGGTCAGCGCAGCGAGGAACACGTCCAGCCGCTGTCAAGGCTGGGCTGACTCTCCTATTCTTCTTCTTCTTCTTCTTCTTCTTCTTCTTCTCATTATTATTATTATTATTATTATTATTATTATTATTATTGTTCAGTAGTTTTATTTTTATAACGTGCTTTCACTTCACTACCGAGCGCAGCTCTGTGCGCCTTGGGTATGTGCTGTGGTTTGCTGTGGTGCTCTTATGGTTACTGTATTTAAAGTGTTTTGCGTAGGATGTGTGCTGTGCCCAGTAGTGCAATTTTCTGTATGTTATATATATTTGTAAGTCCTGGTATTTTTGTTA
>NC_068984.1:68622318-68624113 GCF_001194135.2 Octopus bimaculoides
ATTTCTCTATCTGTGTGCATTGGCATATCCCAGAGTATGGTTGCTTTCTCGTTTTCTGTAACCTTTTCTGGCGTGTGTTTATACCATCTTTTTTCTGTTGTTATTCCATAGTGTTGGCATAGCTTCCAGTGTATATAGGCCCCAGTTCTGTCGTGTCTGTGAATATATTCCTTCTTAGCCAGGACTGGGCAGCCAGAGATAATATGATTTACTGTTTCTTGTCCATCTCCACAAATTCTGCAGTTACTTGTTATGTTTCTTTTCATTATATGTTTTTGGTAATTTCTGGTGAGGAGGCTTTGGTCTTGTGCAGCAATCATCATCATCATCATCATCAGCATCATCATCATCATCATCACCATCACCATCACCATCGCCATCATCATCACCATCATCATTATTATACACAAAGTATCAAATGGCTAAACTCTCAACACTTTTCAAAGAATGCATTCCCTTTTGTCTTTCTATCATTCTTCGCTGTTCGTTGCATTCAGAAATACTACCACCAATCAATAAACCACTCTTCCTTATCATTATAACTTCTAAATCTCTATGATATATGAATGCTTTTCAGTTTACGTCGTACGATCATAATCATTTTGAATACCAAGTCGAATGTTACGGATCCATGTATTTCCAACTTATCTCAATTTATATCATTCATATTTGTACCGAAAATGCTATACGGATGTAACCAAAACAATGTAAATTAACGTGACTAACAGGCAGTCTTCTGCAATCTTTATTCTTAATTAAGATTTCGAAGTTTACTACAAGAAACAAACATCTCTCACCTGAACTTTTTAACACTTTGTTTTATTGTTCATATTTTCAGCGGTGTATGGTGGTTCTCATCCTATGATGTTCCTTCGTACTGAGTCTATTATGCTAGTATATGTGGAGGCGCGTGGCTTAGTGGTTAGGGTATCAGCATCATGATCGTAAGATTGTGGTTTCGATTCCTGAATCGGGCGACACGTTGTATTCTTGAGCAAAACACTTCATTTCACGTTGATTCAGTCCACTTAGCTGGTAAAAATGAGTAACGCTGCGATGGACTGGCGTCCCGTGCAGCTGGGGAACACGTACGCCATAGAAACCGGGTGCATGAGCCTGGCTAGGCTTTAAAAGGGGCGTATTTATTTTTATTATGCTAGTATAAATATTACTCAAGAAGAAGCAATTAGAATTTAAGCTATTTCTATATAAAGACGAAATATGACTTACGACACTATAAACACAAATCTACCAAAAAATCTAACATGTATAGAATCATAACAATCAAAAATTAAACGAAAGTCAAATTAAAATATATATAATACGCTTTCAACTTCAATCCTTGCGTAAGTATAGGTATATTATAAAATTTTAAAAGAAATTATAACGAAATTAGACCATTATAATGACAAGACATAATCAAGAGAAAGAAAATTTTAAATCGTTTGTGGCTAGGCAGCGCTCATCCAGTACACTCATAATGTACGCTCCAAGGTTATTATTATGTATATCTTTTATCTATCTTTTACTTGTCTCAGTCATCAGAATGCGGCCATGCTGGGGTACAGTCATTGAAAAGTTTCTGTCGAATGAATCGACTGAAATACTTGTATTTTTAAAGCTTGCTTCTTATTCTATCAGTCTCTTTTGATGAACTTCGAAATCTCAGGGACATAAATACATCAACACCAGTTGTCAAATGGTGGTGGGAGAGAAACACACAAATACACACACACACACACACACACACACACACACACACACACACACACACACACACACACACACACACACA
>NC_068984.1:68624185-68629870 GCF_001194135.2 Octopus bimaculoides
CACACAGACACACACACACACACACACACACACATATACACATACACACACACACACAATGCGCGCCTTTCAATGTCCATCTACCAAATCAACTCACAAGGCTTTGGTCAGCCTGAGGCTATAGCAGAAGACAGTTGCCTGTGTTGCCACGCTGTGGTTTTAACATTCTGATAAAGTACTGCGCTTCTTTCCTTTCTTGCGTTTTCTATTGCTTCATCTAACAAAATCATCGAATTATGACACAGTTTTGTATTTAGTATTTAGAATATAAATCTTCATTTCTATGACGTCTGTCAGAAACAATACATCTTCACTTATTAAGCCAGGCTGTAACGTGGTCACTCGACTTACTAAAACTGGGAGCCGAATCTCCTCTAAATACCATTCTACCGTCTTGAAAAATGAAATGAATTAAATACTATAGTTTTACACAGGTCTACGAAGATAGAATTATCACAACTAGAATGCTTCTAAATATGAGTTTAATCGATTACAGTTGTTCTATGGCTGCAACGCCACAAGTTGAAATAGCGTGGTTCTAGCCCTGGTAACATTATAATTTCCTGGTTCCAAATGATTCAGGTATAATAGCAAAAAGAAATACAAATAAAGAAGACTGCCACACTTTATTTAAAAGCCTAATAGAAGGTATAGCAAAAGTTGGCACAACATGAATGATACTGTCAGAAAATATACATATTGCTTTCTCATGCAGTCGGTACTTGATGATGTGTGCTCGACGGAACACAACAGAGCGTCAAAGCTCTCTGCTGAATAACACTCCTCTCTTCATACCGAGATCCGAACTCGATCGTGCTATTCCATCTCACTGGAGAATAGCGGGAAAAGTTCCTCCTTTTAAAGCTGATGGTATGCTCCAGTGAACAAACCTAATTTGTCCTCGCTCGGCTGGTCTGTCACGTGATGGGATAAAAGCCCGCGTAAAGCCAGGGCACGACCATTATGTGACCAGGTCATGTGACCACTTGTAGAAAACACGCGTATGATCCGATATTTGGGCATTTAAGCCTAATCAGCAGAATGATAATCATACTTCTGCTACATGTCACAAGTTTTCACTCTACATCCATTACTTTTGACCCTTCTTTCTCTTGAAGCTTATTAACTGGTTATTTTTATATTTACTGAGTGAATATTTTGTCGAAAGCAAGTAAAGTGAATACTATTATATTATAGGGATGATTGTGCTCAATCAATATCTAGTTTGAATCTGGATTTAAAACAAAAAAAAAGGGATTTTATCTGGAAATAGATGTACATATGGTTTCCACAGGCTCTCTGAAACCAGTGGGATCTATGCAGTTTATGTTACAGTTAATGTAAATTGATAGGGCTATGGAAAAAGCAAAAAGCAGGCCGGAATTCCGAGAGGCATTATGCTCTGCGAAGAAAGAAATACACGCGCACACACGCACGCACACGCACGCACACACACGCACGCACGCACACACAAACACATACACACACATACACACACACACAAACACACAAACTCCAGAAAGAAGCGATAAAAGAAACATCATGAGTGTCAGTATTCCTATTCCCCACACCTCCGAAGTCAATTAATTATATTGATGAATACCTTTAACTATTAAATATTAATAAATTGACCGTGTTTATTTCACATTAGGGCTCTGAGATAAATAAATATTCATCATTATCCAGGATTCTATTCCGATTACTTCCTGTCATCTTCCTGTTATGCAATACCATACAGCCTGGCTTTATTTTTAAGTTTTACACGTAATGAGAGAGAAAGACACATAGAAAAGGCATCTTCGTTAATTCATTGTTTTTCTACTTCATACTTTCTTCTCACTACTTTTCCTCTACTTCCCCCTCTTTTCTTCGCCCCCTTCGTCCTTAGGAACGAAGCCAACTTGATCGGTGTATTTAATTTCTTCTGTGTCATTGACTCGCTGCAGCTATAGCAAGTCTTTGCCTTACCGCATCGTCACAGAAATGTGTAGACTTGAGATAAGAGCTTACAACTACTTTGAGCTTGTGCAAGAAATTTCATAAAGCTGAAGGGCTGATTCACTATCAGAATGCTCATAACGACACGGTCTTGCATTGCTTCTACGCAATGAATTGACAGTTACAATGTTTGAAGGAAGTCAACAGAGACATATAGAGAAGGGAGAGGACGTGGCATTGTTGTTCGTTAGCCGTGGGTCAAATCTGAGGGGAGCTTTGGTTTAAAGCCTCCGTGTCGTAACTGTCATATAGTTTTAAAAGTGTTTATGATAACATCATCTAATCTAATGTCCTATATTTAACATCAAGAATAATCTGAGGGTGATTCGTAAAAGATTTAAATTGTTTGTGATTTGAGTCGTATTTGGCAATTAGTTTGCATACATACTTCATTCGTTGACTTGAGAGAGTGGGAAGGAATGAAAGAGAAAGAGAGCAACGGTTGTTTGTGACCAAGCAAAGCGAAGTAAAATATGTGAATATATTTGACGTGCCATGTTTGAATAATTCAATGTTAAGTGTTCCCATCATGTGACGTTACAAGAACAGGTCAATGACCTCCAGTCAATCAAAAGAGCGGAAAAATTGAAAAGAGAAAGAAGATAAACTTCCCACTTTCATTTTAAGTTGCAGTCAAATATCATTTCTAAATAATCATTGAATAATACCTTTGTCAAATATTAGGATATCAAAGTAAATATGTTACAGCAATATTAAAGTGATATACGACAAAATATTTATATACTGTTAGGATAAACAGAAAAATACTTGATATTTCAGAATCAGAAGTCTGACAAAAAGAGCTACATTCGATAAACAGAATTTTACCATTCTCTCATATAACTAGAACTGAAAAAAATTAGCATTTTGTTTAACATTGGGTCAATCCAATATTCACGAAAAGCTTAACGAAGGGAAAGAAATAATTAAGTGCTTTTAGTAGAAAGGATTATGATTATTATTATTATTATCATTATTATTATTATTATTATCATTATTATTATTGGTGTGTGTATCATTCACACACTACCGTGTGTGAATAATATTCTTAAGATCAACATTTACTCACTCGCGACTACATCTATGCTTTGTCTCTAACTTAGTTTTTAACCAAATTAGGTGATGGTTACATTTTTAGATTCGTCACATCCGAAGCTAAAGTTTCAGCTACAAAATTTGAAAATTGCTTCGGTAGAAAAAGTTTCAGTAAAATATGTGATGTCAAAAACGAGAGGATGAAACCTGAAATCGACTTTGAGTCCTTATATATATATAAGTGCCGAAAACAGAGATAATGTCTAAAAGCAAACTTTAAACCTAAACATTTTGTTTTTGTGTAAATATTTTGTTTTAGTTCAACTCATTATTATTCTTTTCTATTCTAGGCACAATGCCCGGAATTTTTGGGGAGAGGGCCAGTCGATTAGATCTAACCCAGTACGCAACTGGTACTTAATTTATCGACCCCGAAAGGAACAAAGGCAAAGTCGACCTCGGCGGAATTTGAATTCAGAACGTAAAGACAGACGATATACCGCTAAGCATTTCGCCCGGCGTGCTAACGTTTCTTATTTCTTTACTGCTCACAAGGGGCTACACACAGAGGAGAACAACAAGGACAGTCAAACGGATTAAGTCGATTCTATCGACTCCAGTGCGTAACTGGTACTTATTTAATCGACCCTGAATGGATGAAAGTCAAAGTCGACCTCGGTGGAAGTTGAACTCAAAACGTAGCGGCAGATGAAATACTGCTAAGCATTTCAGCCCGGCTTGCTAACGATTCTGCCAGCTTGCCGCCTTAATATTATTACTTATTACAGTTCTAAGACGACGAGCTGCAAAGCCGTTAACACGCAGGGTGAAAGATTCGTGGCATTTCGCCTGTCTCTACATTCTGAGTTCAAATTCCGCGAAGGTCGTCTTTGCCTTTTATCTTTTCGGTACTCCATAAAATGAGTATCCGCTGAGCACTGAGGTTGATGTAATCAACTTCCCTTCTCCTTAGATTTGATGGCCTTCTGCTAAAATCGGAGACCAATATTGCAAAATGTTTGATCCAATTCAGTATTTAGATCTCCCTCGTATTTATAGAATACACTATATTATAATAAATATCATTCTCACATGGTAGTGTGTGAATAATATTCTTAAGGTCAACATTTACTCGCGACCACTTCTACGCTTTGTCACTAATTCAATTTCTTTACCAAATTTGATGATGAAAGCAAAATCATTATACGAGGAGGAATTTTTATTAAACGAACTTAAGGAAAGCCTTACTACACCCAAAGTTGTAAGAACTTCTGAAGTTTTAATAAGTTTTTTGCTTGCTTTCAAACCTTAATTCAATATTAAGAGTAGCAGAATTTAGATTATTATTTCTTAAGGTAAATTGACAAGGTTTTTGCTTTCAGATAGTATGATTGGATTTTCAAAGTATCAGGATTCAGAATTTTTTTACATTTTAAGGCAAGTTGACAAGAACAGTAGCTGAACTGCAGGCTTTATTTTGCATGAATTTCGACTGAGAAGCTAACTTTGCTTTGTCAAGGGCAGGTGGCTCCTCCTACCTCATGGTGGATGCATTGGCTATTTTTGCATTTTCAAAACCGTTCTTATGTTATCCAATGCAACGAAACCCCGTCCAGATAACTTTTTCTTGTTTTTAGAATTTAAGAAAAAATATGTAAAAAATAAAAAGAAACATAGCATTAAATTCTTATTTAAAATCAATCATCAACAATGAAAAGTAAATCAACTATTTTTAACAAAATAGTATTTATTAGTTTTATTTCATTGCCTGGAAAAAAGTGGATTACAATGAAAAATGTGAGCGCATGCATGTTAATATTCTTAAGTTATTACATGGAAAAATGCGAGCATGAAAAGTAATATTCTTAAGATTCTAAACATGGAAAAGTACAGGGCAAGTTATTACACCTGCGAAAGTATAGGACAAGCTATTACTTCTAGTAAAGTAAAGAACAACAAAATTTTACTTAAAATATTGCAGCAAAGAATGCCAGTTCTTCTAATTTATCACTCTTTACAGTTATCTTTTAAATTTATTGTACAAGATTGCTTAGCTAATTTGTAAGTTTGTCTAATTAGTCACTTTTTTCTGTATTTAAGGTAGTAAATTAGCCAAATTCTACTTAAATAAGTATAGTGTTGTTTTTAAACTATAATAAAATAAGTTTTAATATTCAAATTTTAATATTAGCTGCAATATTTTAAGTAAAATGTTTCTTATTCTTTACTTTACTAGAATTGATACTAGAATTGATAGCTTTTACAGGTGTAATAAATTGTCCTGTCCTTTTCCATGTTTATAATCTTAAGAATATTACTTCTCATGCTCGCATTTTTCCATGTAATCCATGATTTTTTCCAGGCCTTGCTGTTATAAGATAATTAATAATGTGTCAATTAATAATTTAAGATTTTACCTTATAAAATACTGAAATATAATATTTCGATTTTTCCATGTAAGTGATGATAATATTTCAAGTTTTTCATGTTTAATTGAAATATATGTGATTGAATTATTTGATATTACTCATCCACACCAAATTAATAGCAGGGATTTTTACCATGTTGTTGGTTGCACCATGGCTCACCAAAAGTTACAAACAACAAGACACCAAAACCATCAGTTACTAAGTTCACCTTAAGTAACCTAAT
>NC_068984.1:68629880-68630144 GCF_001194135.2 Octopus bimaculoides
AATCGTTCGGATGTTAATATAGAAAAGCAAACCTATCATCAAAGACATTCCAGCCTTCAGCAAACCGTCTTTTTAGGGATAATCTAGGATATTACATACAATGGGAGTGTGATTTAGGTAGTGGGATAATTTGGCTGCTATTTTTAGCTTATCGTGTGACCAGGTAGAGGCTCTTTCATTCGTTCAATTGCGTGATGAGAATTTTTTTACACATGTGCAATATGTATATATCTCATCGGCAGAAGTTAGAGAGTAAGTCAAAAC
>NC_068984.1:68630154-68633206 GCF_001194135.2 Octopus bimaculoides
TACACATATGTGCAATATGTATATATCTCATCGGCAGAAGTTAGAGAGTAAGTCAAAACCTGAGAGCTTCGTGTATTGGCACTTATCAAACACGAATTTGTCCATTGTCAGTGTGTAACTTTTGACGATGTAACTTCTAAAATACGTCAAAAACGTTACGAGTAAACCCTGTTCTATGTGACACATTCTACCAGTATCGGAAGTTTGAAAGTGTTTAGTTAAAAAATTAATTAAATAATCTGTACGTGAAAGTCAACCTCGGCGAAATTTGAACTCAAAACTTAAAGAAAGACAAAATACGGCTAAACAGCTCACTCGGCGTGCCAATGGTTCCGCCAGCTCATTTTAGAAACATATCCTATATTTCATTTTAAAAATACATTCTTTATTCTTATTGCTTGTCACTTACTGACATAAAATTTTGTAACATTTCACCTCATAACTCCTTTTCTGCTAATTTTTGTTCAATGCATTCTTCATGCATTTTTCTATCATTTAAGCCTAAGAAAAGTATACTTTTATTTTAAAATTGAAAATTTTATGTTAATTGAAGATGAATATCTACCTTACTGCGCCACTCGAGGTCGCAGATATTTTGATGTAACTTTTTTCCTACTGAACCAAATCTCAAATTATTTAAGTCAAAGTGTAGCTGAGGAAGTGTTTTCTTTAAAACTATTAGCAGTTTGCAATTTAGTTGAGAACTGAATTAGCGGCGAAGCTTGGAAGCTGCTACGATTGACGAAATGGTGGACTTAAGAATATATTCAACCACTTGGTTGAATGATTACAACTCGAAAAGTACAGGACAAGATTTCTACAGTGGAATTTGCCTAATTCGTCACCTCTAAAGGAAACAAAAAAGTACTTAAAATTAAAATACTACTGTATTTAAAATATTGTAACTGAGAATAACATTTTAAAAATTAAAATACATATTAGGTAAATTTCAGAAAATTTATTTTATTTATTATAAGAATCTAAAAAAAAACAAGTAAATCTTTAAAAACATGGTACAAAAATCGTCGCTTTCAATTTTCTCTTAGAGATGACTAATTAGGCGAAATCTACTCTATTTTTTAAAAAATTGATTTTATTTCATTTCATTTTTAAAATACAGCTTTTTCCAAAAATAAGCCCATTGGCTTAAATACAGACTGAAATAATTTTGCTTAAATAATTTTTTTCTGAACGTAAAAATTACTGGGGCTATAAATGAAAAGAGTTTCTGAATTTAAGCCTATGGGCATAAAATCGGATGGGCTTATTTTTAGAAAAACCCAGTAATGTTTTTATAAATTTTGTTTTAATAAGAATAGCAAATTTAAAAAATGTTCTTCCCGGCTGCAATACCGTACAGTAGAATTTTAATTTTAAGTACTTTTTAGTTTCCTTTAGAGGTGACCACTTAGGTAATTCTACTGTAGAAATCTTGTTCTGTACTTTTTCAGCTGTAATAACTTAAGAATATTAACATGCATGAGCCTGCATTTTTTATTTTTATCTATCTATCTATCTATCTATCTATCTATCTATCTATCTATCTATCTATCTGTCTGTCTGTCTGTCTATACGCTCTGTCTCTCTCTATCTGTCTCCCCCCCTCTCTCTCTCTCTATATATATATATATATGACCTCGTCGACAACTGATGCGTGGTACAACGTGTGCCTGTTCAAGCAACATGGATTTGATGGAGGGAGTGAGCTAAAGTACAGCACATACACTTGATCACTATAAACAAATCATTTGTGCAGGTCTTTCGACAAAAGCTGAACAGTCATATGTCATCTTTGATTGGAGAGTCCATCGTATATGTATATATATATATACACACAGATACAAAAATGCATAGCTTGATGCACACACACATACATGTTTTGTTAGTGGTGTTTGGAACTTTGAGCCGTAGTTTCTTCAGCATCTATTCGATAAAAGCTCTCAGGTGATAGTCGAAGAACCAATCAACTGGCACACAAGTAATTAATTTGGTTCCCCCAACGGTATAAAGCCCCAGAATCAGTAAATATCTTATCCTGTATAACTTATTTTGAGTAACAACTATAACTATTACGCACACACACATGCACGCACGCGCGCGCACACGCACACACACAGCTTTAAAGAAAGTGAAAGTGAAAGTTTGAAAGTTAGAGACAACTAGAAAGAGACATAGATAGAGAGAGAGAGATGAGTTATTCCTAATATTTTGGGTTATCCAATCTTTGTTGTTTATGTTATAATTTCTGCGTTATATTTTATGGACTGAATATTCAGAGATTTTGCTATTTGCCTTCAGTGCTAGAACTAAACAGTGCTATAAATTGCAATTCGGACGATGGCATCACTTTAATAACCTACCGAAAAATCATAAGAAATCTGCATGGAATACATGCTAACATTTTCAAATGACACTTGGAAATTATATAACATAAAGTCCCAAATGACCATATATCATAGCGAGAAATGCAAATTCAAGATCAGCCGTGAATTTCCTCATTCACCAAACACCAAGAAATAAGTTAAAGGCTGTTACAGGATTGATGGAGATTCCACAATATGGATACGACCTCAGTAGATGGAACAAGTGAGAGAGTATATTCTTAGACTGCCTAGAGATTCTCTAATTTTTCATTCATGTATGCACACGCACACACATACGTACATCCTGAATTCGATATTCAATATGTTACATAATCCCTATGGATAAATCCAGAAAACTGAAAACTTCTACAACACATATTTCTCAATAATTGTTCTCCCTTTATGTACATGTGTGTGTGTGCGTGTAAGTGTGTGCGTGCGTACGTGCCTGTATGTGTGTGTGCGTCTGTGTGTGTGTGTGTGTGTTGGTTTATAATTCATGCATATTGATGAATGCAGATATATCTCTATATGATTATAAAGTTTAGTGTATACACACATGTATATGAATATAAATATAATATGTATATACGCATATGCATACTACATATATGTATATACACCTATACATATGTATACTTATATATATATATATATATATATATATATATATATATATATATATATAT
>NC_068984.1:68633427-68634953 GCF_001194135.2 Octopus bimaculoides
TATATATATACATGCATACATACATACACAAATGCATACCTATATATGTGTGTGTGCGAGTGTGCGTATATGTGTGTGTATGAGTGTATACATGTGTGCGGGTCTGTATTAGTTGTGTAGTAAGAAGCTTGCTTCCCAACCACATGGTTCCGGGTTCAGTCCCACTGTGTGGCATCTTGAGCAAGTGTCTTCTACTATAGCCTCGGGCCGACCAAAGCTTTTTCAGTGGATTTAGTAGAAGGAAACTGAAAAAATCCCGTCGTATATATATGCATGTATTTATGTGTCTTTGTTTGTCCCCCACCATCACTTGACAACCGATGTTAGCGAGTTTACGTCCCCATAAATTAGCGATTCGGCAAAGAGGCTGATGGAATAAGCACTAGGCTTACAAAGACGAAGTCCTGGGGTCAATTTGTTCGTCTAAAGGCGGTGCTCCAACATGGCCGCAATCAAATGAAATAAATAGAAGTACATATATATATCTATATCTATGTCTCTTTTTCTCTCTCTCTCTGTATATATATATATATGTGTGTGTGTGTGTGTGTGTGTGTGCGTGTGTATGTATGTGTATATGTAAGTGTGTAGAAAAGAACTATTCCTTTCAAACATGCTTGGTTGAGAATAGTGCCATGTTTTCTGTAAAATTTATCACTTCTTGAATTAGTGATAGAGGCTATTTATTATTCTCACCGTTATGCATTAAGCGGCAAGATATCAGGAAAATGATGTTGCAACTGATAAAATCATCATAGAATTAAAGATTTGCTTTGCTGTCAATGTCAAGTTATTTTCCGTGATAAGTAACTGACCTTAGATTATTGTATAGGTGTTGCATCTATTGGGAGAAAAAGTTGAGAAAACTCTATTGACTTTTTCGTATCCAAATGAACGCAAAGCACACATATGAATATATGAAAATGTATATGTATATATGTATGTATTTGTGTGTCTGTGTTTTTCCCCCCACCATTACTTGACAACCGAGATAGAAGAGGAGATAGATAGGAATACATGAGTAGAAAAGAATATATGAAAATGTATTTATAAAAATATAAAGCTCGTGCATAATTGAGTCTTTATTCTAACATACAGACACAAACATTGATATATGTGTATATCTACTCAAATATATATGTAAGAATGCACAATGTAAGAGCGCACCTTTGAAGCAAGTCTGATGAATTGCCACTCTAATGCTAGAAACCACAAATAATACGTAAATTTTTATTTCGAACTTTTGCGTAGTATGGCCTTGTAAGCAGAGTTGTTACAGAAACAATTGAAACAGATCATTAAAAATGTGTTTAAGTAATTCTCCGTCTTATTACTTGGATTATAGTTTACTCTTCCTTAAATCCACATAACGGTTTTACCGTCGTGAAATCAATATTTTCTGCATCTGAAGAAGTTCGGTATTAGTCTGGAGCCCGACAGTATTGATAGCTCAAAACACGGGTTGAGTGTTGCATTTGGCATCCCCAACCAGGACCTCATATATATATATATGTATATATATATAT
>NC_068984.1:68634966-68639808 GCF_001194135.2 Octopus bimaculoides
AACAAAGAAAATTCTTTAACGCGTCTTTAATTATAAGTTACAAATGTTTCCGTACCATCGCCATTGGATTATTTACTCTTCGCCAAAAACATATGACAGTGTAATCGTTGTGAAACCTGGATTTTCTACACCTGTAGTATTCTGGCTTTGACTTGGATCCCGACAGTGTTGATAACCCAGTTTTCGGGTCGACTGCTACTCCAGAAATACCCCAACTTTATTTTGGTTCTTTCAGTTTCCGTCTACCAAATCCACTCACAAAGCTTTGGTCGGTCCGAGGCTATAGTAGAAGACACTTTCCCAAGGTGCCATGCACTGGGACTGAACCAGGAACCATGTGGTTGGGAAGCAAGCTACTTACCACACAGCCACTCCTGCATGTATGTTTACGTATAACATTAGGGCAATGACAAAGACTAATATTCAAATTGATTATTGTATGTGCGATTATTTCTTCTTTCAGCGTTACGGAATAAATTACAGGTCCAAACTATTCCAGTGGATGCGGCAGTTTACTTTCTGAACTTGCAAATGTGCCAAGTTATATGAGTCCAGTTTTTCTTGTTTGGACAACTTCTATTGTGTAGAAATCACGATATTTGTAATGTGTATGGACATGGAGTAAAGAAGAAAATTGTGAATTATACATAGACAAGTTGGTGAAATGATACAAGATTTTGTCTATTTTTGACGCAGAAGATATCTGTTTCAGTAGAAAACTTTATAATTGCTGTTTATGCACAGGTTTTCCATTATCGAATGGACTTCATTTGAATGCTTTCCAGCTTTTACTATATACATATCTGAAAGCCTGCGTTATTTTAGTGTTGACCATGTTACACACACACACACACACACACACACACACGCACACGCACACGTATATATATTTTATGATTACCCGTCATTCAAAGATGAGGATTCAGCTATTCGTTCAAGCGAAACATCAAGCAAATTTCATAGGGATTTGCACCCTTATCCCAATTAAAAGGTAGAATCAGTGCGGCACAATGTAACAAGACTGTTTCCATTAACTATATAAGCCTAATAAATAAATAAATAAATAAATAATGAAATATGGTGCCTCTACGTGGTCACTCAGCCTGCTAGTAGTAGCTGCCAAATCTTTCACAAGTCACGGTTTACCATCTTAAAAAAGGATTAGCATGTTAGATAATGTAGTCCTGAGTGGAGTGTTTGAAGAAAAAGAAAGGATAGTCATAGATAGCACTTTAACATTTAAACTGGCCATATCCGGTCTAAATATTCTACCAGTTTTATGTTCAATTATCCAGATCCAGCTTCTCACACCTATCCTTCAATGTTATTCTAAAAATAAGCATTGGTGGAGGCGCAATGGCCCAGTAGTTAGGACAGTGGACTCGCGGTCATGGGATCGCGGTTTCGATTCCCAGACCGGGTGTTGTGAGTGTTTATTGAGCGAAAAAACCTAAAGCTCCATGAGGCTCCGACAGGGGATGGTGGAGAACCCTGCTGTACTCTTTCACCACAACTTCCTCTCACTCTTACTTTCTTTTTCTGTTGTGCCTGTAATTCAAAGGGTCAGCCGTGTCACGCTGTGTCACGTTGAATATCCCCGAGAACTATGTTAAGGGTACACGTGTCTGTGGAGTGCTCAGCCACTTGCACGTTAATTTCACGAGCAGGCTGTTCCATTGATCGGATCAACTGGAACCCTTGATATCGTAAGCGATGGAGTGCCAACAACTAATAAGCATTACATCTATAGAATAATCTGACTACTGAAGGGTTAAATTAATGATATAATCCATACTTCTGGTGGTGCTCAAACCTTCAATATATCCTGTGCTTGTTTAACTACTCTAAATCCATTACTTGAGGCCTAGTTAAGAACAGGTATGATGTCAAAGCTTTCAGCTAATGATAATAGTTTTAATGATAACATAGTTAATTCTATGGAAGCCGTCAGAGAAATTGGACAAAAAGAAAAAGAAAAATTCTGTGTCTAATACTAAATTGACATGGGTACTGAACAATAGCATTAGTAAGGATAGGTATCAAAGTTAAACAGAAACAACAAGAGTATGAACAAGAACAATACAAATAATCCTAGTAATAGCACTGCCTCTAAAGTGAAGAGTTTAAAGTTTAGTAGTCTGAAATAACAAAAAAAAACAAAACAAAAAAAAGACATCATGCGAAAATAGTGTTAAGAGCAAATTTGAAACTGTTAATGAAGCTTCAAATTGTATATTGGATTATATCAAGATCTTTGGTTCAACAATGGATGGCAACAACATGAAAATTAATCACGAATGTTATAGTTCTTACAACCTGCAGAATAAGGCAGCGATTTACGAATTACTGAAATAGCTTTAGGAATGAAAATATTGAGGTATCATTGGCGTTGTTTCCAGGGTAGAGATGGACTATATGTAATCTGAACCTTTCCCCCCCTTATTTATTAATTTTTTTTACGGAGGCTATGGAGATTCCGATTCTGAAAAAAAATTTTTTGAAAAATTCCCCCCCCCCAAGCAGGCTATTTACATGCTAGAAATAACAGCCAAATCTCACAAAACTAGTGTTAGGGTTAGGTTTAGGGTTAGGGTTAGGGTTAGGGTCAGGGTTAGGGTTAGGGTTAGGGTTAGGGTTTGAGTTAGGGTTAGGCTTACCCTGTGGATCTATATAAAAACCGGGTGGTGGGGAGATCGAAATTTTGAAATTGAGATTTTTGAAAATCTTTTTTCAGAATCGGAATCTCCATAGCCTAAAACGTGGGATTCCGTAAAAAAAAAAGAAATAAAACAAGGGGGGAAAGGTTCAGATTACATATAGTCCATCTGGACCGTTTCCAGATATTCTTTTTAAAGATATACATGTGTGTACATACATACATACATACATACAGACAGACACACACACACATAATACACATACATACATCCAAACATACATACATACATACGTGTGTGTGTCTAAATTTTATCGTCTTGTTATACTGCCAGTTATCATCCCCCTGGAACAACTTCTTGTCATCCATTCCTCATTCACAAAATCCCACTTTATTTTTCTACTGAACTCAACCCCTTCTGTACTACCAGGTGTCTATCTCCCTTTTCCCGTAGCTACATCTTACGACTATCATACCAGAACTCTTAACACACACTCACACTTACCATAAACTGCACACCATCACTGTTGCTCTACACTCACTCTAGCCGCACTTAGGTAACGCTGATTTCCATCTCTGCCACTATACCTTTCTTTCTCACTTTGTACCCTCAGACTCCATCTTACTCACCGACCCTCACTCATCACCTCCCTATTTCTCATTTACCTATATATTATTCAGCTGCTCTCCTCCACTTTTTGTAATACCACTTATTACCTCCCCGCTGAACCGCTTCTATTTCGTATCCCTTTCTTCCAAAACTTATGTTTACCATCAACCACGCCTTCACTCTTGTCCACCATTCACCATATTCACATCTATCCTTAACTCTAAACATTTGTTATTCTCCTTTCACAATCTTACGAACTTAACTACCTACAATCCGTTACCGTCTGACGCCTCATCACTACTAACATATCTCTCTTTCCGGCTCCTCCTACCCACCATTTACAGTGCAATGTAACTATATTTATCCTCTACACCAAGACATTTGTTCTTGTTCTATCATAGTTTAGCCTTTCGGCATTGAGCATAAAAGCTACTTCAACCTCACCTTCACTCACATTCAGTTGTGGGGGCTATTTTGTCTTGCGAATTATTTGGTAACCTCACACGTGCTGGTGCCAGGAAAAAAAAGTACACAATAAACCCTGCCAAAGCAGACATCGGATCTCGAGAGAGTCCTCGGGCTTGTAGGATCCTGTCGAACCATTCCGACTAGGCCAGTAAGGATAGCCGATTTTAATAAGGGATGACGATGATCATATTGATGATGGTGATGGTGGTGGTAGTGGCGGTAGATATTTAAATAAATAGAACGATACATATACAACCTCCCTCACACATACATATACGCTTTTGTTCATGTTATGTCTCAAGCTACTGCTATCTAGCACCTTCGGATGATTTCTACTCGACTGCTACTGAACAGCTACTCGACTGCTCCTCGTCAGTTACTCAAACTACCACGGCTAGACTACCTCCATTTATATGTCTTGGGCGATCCTACTTCTTCGCTTGGGGGCGTCGACACAACGGTTCATGAGATTAACTGAAATTGTGAATCATCCTTGGGAAAATGATGATGATGCTACCGATGATGATGGTTGATGATGATGATGATGTTATACATGTATATATAAATAGATAGATTTATATTTCATCACCTGAATATTGCTCAGACATATTATTTAAATATGTATGTAAGAATCCGAGACTGAGAGGAAAGTTCAAGAGAAAAAGAAAGATAGAAGAGGGTAAGAGAGTAAAAAAGTATTTATCATAATGGTAATATATTAAAACACATAGCTACAGGCCTTTCACAATCGATTTTTGTATCTTTAAAAGTCATAAGAGACAACAATATTGTTCTTTATATTTTTGTCTGTTTGTCTTAAATATATTTTAAGGCTGTTCATGTTGTACTTGTTTATTGATTTTAAAGTACATTCATTTAAACCTATTTCGCGTTATGTATTTTCTATTTTCTTAGCTTTTTCTGTTTTAATTTTTCAAAAATTACTATTATTTTTTTTTTGTTATTGGATTTTTAAAAAAATACTATAACTTTTTCACCGATTAAACTACCCAAAGTAATTGATTTTCCAAGTTTAATACACATGCACGCGCGCACGCACACGTTTGTACGCAGGTATGTATGTGTGTATATAAGTACATAGGAATAT
>NC_068984.1:68640642-68643473 GCF_001194135.2 Octopus bimaculoides
ATATATATATATATATATATATATATACATATATGTACACTCTGCTGTTTGATGTACCATCCCAGATTGTTCTTCTCATTGACAACACAGATCTTACATCCTATGACACTTCATCCACCCCTGTTTCTAGGCACATACAGTCTGCCAGTATCACTTTTGGGTGTAGTTTTTAATTGTCATCACTTTTCTAATGTTCCTGTTCATATTCTTCTTCTTCTTCTTCTTCTTTCCATTATTATTATTATTATTATTATTATTACTACTATTATTATTACTATTATTATTCAGCAGTTTTATTGTAACCACGTGCTTTCACTGCACTACCGAGCGCAGCTCTGTGTGACTTGGGTATGAGCTGTGGTCATCATCATCATCATCATCATCATCATCATCATCATCATCACCATCATCATCATAATCACCATCATCATCATCATCAACAACAACATTACTAACCAGTTGACTAATCAATTGCTTGATCAATCAAACAATTAGCCTGTCAAACCAACTTGGTTTGACAGATACTGGCTATAAATCCATAATCACAGCTTTCAAAAATAGAAATGTAATCGGGACATCTTCAACTAGGAGGACAACGACAACAACGACGACGACGACAGCAACAGCAGCGACAACAACAGCAGCAGCAGCAAAAACAAAAATAACAACAGAAATATCAAGAACAATGTTTGCTGCACCATAATGAGTTGTTGTTTTAGCAACAGCACCAAGAACGATAGCTTTCATAGTTGCTGCAGCTGTTTCTATTGCTGTTGTCGTTTCCTTATTACAACTATTTAACCACAGATAAATTTTGTTCAAGTATACCTATGATGAAGACGCTCCCTCTATGACCATTCCAACTTTTAGTTAATAGAACCAAGTTCTTTTCTCAAATTCTATTCTTAGTTAAGTTGTTAGTGCAATTTGAGAGAAATTTTTTTATGGTTGCAGCAATAGTGACGGTGGTGGGCCTCTTGATAATAGATCGTTATCGCCATTGAAGTAGACGAATTCTTCTACAAAATTCCTCATTATAAGATTTTGTAAGATCTGCTGCGTCAAGTTTCGGAATTATGCAAATTTAAGTTACGCAAAGATCACATTACATTTTCTATGAGGATTCGTTGAGATTGATTTTAGCACTTTTCGATTAATTGTTTCAGTGTTACTTTGACTCTTTGTATTATTAGCCATTTCTTTCGTTTCTGCTTAGATCTTCTGCTCCCTTAGAAGCATTTTTGTCTGGCGAATCATTTGTACCTGTCCTTCTGTTCTACTTTATATGTATGAAGGTTTTCCAGCTGTTGATATATTTAGTATTATCGTTAAACCATTTCCCCGGCTATATTGGCTTGTTTCTAGTAAATTTATACACTTTTCTTATGTCTGAAGGTATAATTTGGTCTGTTCTTCCTCGCCTATTGTTTGGGTGGGTTTTATGGTAGTTTAGTTTTTGCTATGAATTATTGAATTTCTGTCCATTTTAAAAATTAGTTTTGCATTTGACAGGGTACAGGTCGTCACCTTTTGATTATTTCTTGATCTGCCTTGTAAATTATTACGGAAGGAGCTATGGTCTTTTCTGTTATTAAGTTGTCCATTTTAAAGATTTTTATGTGTTTTCTCTTAATTTTCTCTAATTTTGTTCATAATTAGCTTCATACTCTGGTAAACACAGATTTTTTGATTCTAGTATTTTATTTTATTTTGTATCTTCTCTTTCTACATCTCTTTTTCCCCTTAGATCTAATAATTTTTTATGTGTTTTCCATTCGTTATTTCAGTGATTTCTTTCATTGTTATGGCGTCTCATTTTTCGAATTTGGTTTTGAATTTATGTACTCGAAACTGTAGTAGGGTGCTTTCTGCTCCGAATTCTTTAAGTATGAGGTTTATTCTGGTTTTAGTTTCCACATTTAGTTCTGATCTTATATCTTTGACACGAAATTTACGTGGGAAAATGAATTAATTATTCGCTGTCCATTTTGTTTTTCTATATCTGCCGGCTTTTCGTTTCTGAGTGCCTTCCAGTACGCTTGTTTTCTTTCATTTAATAATCTATTCAATATTTTAATCATATGGCTCCTCTTTTTGTACACTTCTTTTTCCGCATGAATTTCATTCTATTCCTTAAATATCTTCTGTGCATTGGAGTGTTTTGTTGTTACTGCTATCGCAGTTGTATTCCGAGTTTCTATAGCACATGCCATGGTGTGTGTTTAAATGTCAATAAAGTTTCTACTTTGTACATGCAAATATGGGTTTGTTCTTTCAGTTCTCGAAATACTGATGTAAAGTGTATTTGTAAGAATCGTCAATTCACTGATATTTCTTCCAAAAGTCTTTCATTTACGCGCAGTTATGCTATTGATTTTGATCTTTTCTATGCTATTCTGATCTTTATTAGTTGCTTTTTTTAAATTTTTTATTTATTTTTCTTTTAAGTATCAGCTTAGAGCTGCGGCCATGCTGATGCACCACCATGTTGTTACACTGTTATTACAGGGAGCCTCTTACAATACGTGGCACTTGGTGAAGAACGGAGTTTGATTTAGCAACCCTCATTTGCACCTCCTGCCGCGAGGTAGGTTCATCTGGGACTCTCGATAGGAAGAGGTCCAGCTTTGATTTAAAAACTCCTACATCTACTTTGTGCAGATTCCTCAGGCTCTTTGGGAGAATATTAAAAAGCTGTGGGCCCCTGAATCCCAAGCTGTTGCAGTAACTGGTCCTGAAGCGCGATGGCATTGCTGGGATCTTTGGCACTATGCAGTGTCGTCCCGTTCTGGCATTGGTGTAGCTTTCAATGCCAAAATTTGGCACAATTC
>NC_068984.1:68644860-68645738 GCF_001194135.2 Octopus bimaculoides
CATTTTTCTCCCGGTTTTGGGTTTATATTTTAAATCTGGTTTTGTATTATATATGTATTATACATACTTGCTATATTCCAAAAACGATTAACTAATTTACAAAAAAAAAAAAAAAAGAAAGAATTAACAAATGAAAATATTTTAGAAAATAGTTGATAGTCATGATATTTGAAGAAAGATTTTCTTAAATTAATAAGTATTAATCATATAAAAGAATCTTTAAAAAAAAAGCAATGACACAAAACTTTTGGAAGGAAATTTTCGAGTTGTGTTAGGAGCTTTTTGCTCATTTCAACTTTTAAAGTTCGAATGACAAAGTAACCTGTATAGAGATAATTGTTTTTAGAAGCGGTGTTGAATATTTCTCATTTATTTTACAAAGACAGCAGAAAGGTATCGAATGGATAATTGCTCATTATTTTATTTTATTCTATTTTATTTTTACTTTTTTGAAATCTGGCCGCATGCACGTAAGTCTCTTGTTGTAGCTAAGTTTATAGTTTAGCATTATTATAATAGCGAGCAGACAGAATCGTTACAACATCAGACAAAATTCTTAGTGACACTTTGTCCGTCTTTACGTTCTGATTTCAAATTCCGTTGAGGGCCACTTTACTCGTCATACTCTCGGGTCATTAAAATAAGTAACCAGTTAAGTACTGGAGTCAATGTAATCGACTTACCTTACCCCCGAAATTGCTGGCCTTGTGCCAGAATTTGAAATCATCATCATCATCATTCTTCTTCTTCTTCTTCTTCTTATTATTATTATTACTATTATTATTGTTGTTGTTATTATTATTATTATTATTATTATTATTATTATTATTATTATTATTATTATTATTATTATTATTATTATTATTATTATTATTATT
>NC_068984.1:68646877-68652492 GCF_001194135.2 Octopus bimaculoides
TTATTATTATTATTATTATTATTATTATTATTATTATTATTATTATTATTATTATTATTATTATTATTATTATTATTATTATTATTTAGGCGGTGAGCTGGCAGAAGAGTGAGCACTCTGGACAAAATTCTTAGCAACACTTTTCCATCTTTACGTTCTGAGTTCAAATTTCGCCGGAGTCGACTTTGCTTTCCATACTTTGGTGGTCAATAAAGTAAGTACCAGTTGAGCACCGGGGTCCATGTGATCGACTATTCCCCTCCCACAAAAACTCAGGGCTTGTGCCTTATAGTAGAAAACATTATTATTATTACAGTGATCTAGAATAATCGTTAGCAAGCCGAACAATATGCTTTGCGGCATTTCGTCTGTCATTACGTTCTGAGTTTGAATTTCACCAAAGTCGACTATGCCTTTCGTCCTTTCGGAGTCGATAAAATAAGTACTAGTTGCGTACTGGAGTCGATGAAAGTATTACTTAAGCACGTGGAGCAATGTAATCGACTTACTTCCGGAAATTACTGGCCATGCGCCCAAATCTTAACCCATTATTATTATTATTATTATTATTATCATTATTATTATTATTATTATTAGTAGTAGTAGTAATAGTAGTAGTAGTAGTAGTAGTAGTAAGGCAGCGAGCTGACAGAGTCGTTAGTATGCTGGACGAAATGCTTAACGGTATTTCGCTCGTCGCTACGTTCTGAGTTCAGATTCCGCTGAGGTCGACTTTGCTTTCATCCTTTCGGGGTCGATAAATTAAGTACTCACCCCACTAATTCGAGGTCTTGTGCCTCCAGTAGAAAAGATTATTATTATTATTATTATTATTATTATTATTATTATTATTATTATTATTTGATAGAAGGATTTAAATCGTAGAAAACGTAAGTTGTGCGATAATGGGGGCAGAGAAAGATGGAGAAGTGTGTCTGATCGAAATTGTTTTCGCTCTCCCGGTGTCATTAAAATAAAATACCTGTGCAGTGTAGTTGATTGGAATGACTGTTAAAACATCGGAAGACAAGCGCTGCGATATTTTCCCCGTTTTTTGCATTCTGATTTCTTATATGGGTTACTTAATTCAATGCTCAGTTTAAAACCACCACCTGGTTTTCAGACGTTTTAATGGGATTTAACCTGCTCCGAGCAGTCGAGCAAGGGCTTCAGTTTGAAAATGACGTCATACCTTCCTCCCGTTTGGCTTTGACGTCCTGAAAAAAGAAACAAAGAGATATGGGTGCCATTTTAACCCTCATTGATGAAGTAAAAAAAAACAAAACATAGGGTTACATGTTTGTATAATATAAACGTCTAAAACAATATGACGTTGTGGTATTATTCCCTGACCTAAATGAAATATTTAAATTTGATTGGTCATTCGTACAAATAAAAATAGTAAAACATGTGTAATTAGGGAAACGTAAATATTAGCCTCCGTAAATAATGTAAAACAAAAATTGTAAATATTTCTTTAGTTTTGATGACACTCAAAGCCTTAAAATATAGAATGAAGTTGAATAGTAAAAGATTATTCCTTGGAGAATAACCTGTATTAGTGAATTGAAGTGAGATGAAATAACTCCAACAACGAATAGCGACTACATTAAAATATCAGTTAGTGCCAAGAACTTACCTTTGATTCTGAACCAGGCAAAGTGCCAAGTTTCATAGAGGAAGGGGTTAGATGATTAAATAAATAAATAAGCGAACACTCACAGACTCTTACACACACACAAATACTAGCTAAACCACGTGCTGAAATCATAGGAAAACATTCATTTTAATAAAGCGTACCTTAAAACCATTTTCTTTTTTATTTTCATTTCGAGCGTTTCATTCTCCGTCTCTCTCCATCACACCTTCGCATCGCTTTCCCTCCCAATCTATGTCTGTTTTTCTTTATACACCAACACACACACACACACACACACACACACACACACACACACACACACACACACACACACACACACACACATCCTATATATGAGAATAAAGTGTGCATAAGCAAAGTAGTAAAACAAATCGTAAAATTTAAAGTACACATCGATAAAAAATTGTCTCAGGATGAAGCAAAGACAGGGAATATGGAATGCCCCTTGATAAATAGTTATACAGAATAATGGGAAAGAAATGGAAAAGACAAATGTTAATGAACTAATTATCACTACAGAAAAACTATCAAATAAAATGTACGCAAAATATTTCGTTAAGCATCAACCAAAGTTCACCGCGGTTGCGAGCACTTTTGGGCAATACTACTTTTCTAGTGATGTCGATAGTTCTATCTATTGCATGACAAATGGAGGAAATAACCATTACAGGGACAGAGAGTTAACAAGAAAAATACCTTGCTTTTACTCATTACAGTTGAGACAGGTGTGTGCATAAGTAATACAAAAAGTATGTGTGTGTGGTATAAAACATAAATATACAAGGTGTCCATAAAGTCATGGTGCAATGCTACAAAATTATTTTATTCCGAAACTTGAAAAATTAGAACTGATAGAGGATACAGTTTTCTAACAAGATGGTGCACTTTGACACTTTATTCTGCAAGTTAGGTAATTTCTAAAAGAGAAATTCCCTAACAAATGGATTGGAAGAGGTGAACCATTATTTTGACCTCCACGTTCACCAGATTTTACTGCATTGGATTTCTTTTTATGGGGTCTTGTGAAAAAGTATTGTTTATTCAACTAATCCTCGATCTTTAGCAGACTTGAAAGCAAGGATAACTGATGTGATTGAAGGTGTCACTGAATATCAACTGGAAAATGTTTTCCGAGAATTACAGAAACGTATATCTCTTCGTATTAGTAATGATGGTGGACATGTTGAAAATTAATAATTTGAATAAAAACATTAGGTAATTCTTTTTTCTTATCCTTTTTACAGATTAATTCTATCATGTATAGATACGAAGATATTTTAAATCGCACCATGACTTTATGGACACCCTGTATAATATATATATATAAAGATATGCGTATGTGCATATATGTGTGTGCTGTGTGTATTTATACATACATATATGTATACATACACACACACATACATATATACATACATACATAAATGTGTGTGTGTGTGTGTTTATCTACATCACACTAATTTCCAGTTACCTATGTCAACCGATTGTCCTTAATCTTCCACCCTTGAACTATTAGTTATGGCCAAGAGAAATCATTCTTGGCCGATTGCATGAAATTATAGCAATATAAATGTCGCCATACTTAATATTGTGAACCAAGAAATTGTCTTTGATTAAAATTACTTTAACGACTTGAATAGTCATTATCTCAATGACTAAATCTGTTAATAAAATGGCGAACTACTCTGATAGTTTAATTCAATAAAATGAATTAAACCTAGAAAGTCTCTTCAGGTTGAGCCGCTACTTCTTCGCATTGAAACATCACAGCTCCTGTACTGCAGCCGTATGATTTGCATGTCGCAGGAAAGAATCCCAAAAATAGATTCCCGAAACCGAGCCAGCCAGTTGGAGACATCATGGGGTTAGGCCTGGAACGAGATGGTCGGATAGCATCCTTAATCTCGGTTGGTCGCGCTTTGGAATTCAGCAGGATATTCTAATGGCAGCTGCATCTGATAGGACCTTATGATGGAGGTGCTTCAAGAGTTTGCCCTCATGACCCTCCAAGAAATAGTGGACGGAGAAAATGGATGTATACGAACATGGAATGCAATGGGGAGTATGTCTGATCTTCAGTAAAGCAGTGATTACTCTTGTTTCACTTTTATTAGAGCATATCCTTAAAGCATTGTTTAACTTTAGACGATAGTAGACCTTAGAACGTCTCGACCCATACAGATCAACCGTATGGGAAACTGCCTGGTGTAACAGCTTGAAGCAACGACTGGGAAAATTACATAGGGATGCCTACTGCAAAAATCTTTCATAATAGAATGAGTGGTACCACACTCTGTTCTTTCATGTTATTACGTTACTCACTGCTTATTCATAGAAAAAATATATCGCTCTTATCGTCTTAAGATTTACTAGTTAAGGTTTCACGGTTTCAATAATGTAGTCTCTTAAAACCCAAATATGACGGAATTGTCGCTATTTTGCTGAAGATCAAATTATCCCTACTGAATACTATGTTTAATTAATTTCAGTTGATTAATGTATACGGTTGTGTCCCCTACTTTTTTTTTTACCAGTATTAGTTTCTCATATAGAAAAACAGTAATTCCAATTATTTGTTTAGTGACATCACTGAAGGAAAAGTATTATGTATATGTAGCTGCCTTGTAAATACATCACTGGTTAATCCATGTTGTTAGTGAAGCGGTGGTCAACCTATTGTGTTACTCGCTTCTGTTGCTGGTCTTCGACTGCATTTTACAGTCAGCAAGAATAATATCAACTATACACACAACTCATGCATACTGCTCCATATATAGAGAGGGCTCTATATGCTTCAAAACTAGTAACTTAGATATATTTCTATCTTTTATTATATCTCTTCATAATAGTCCAAAAAAGCTCGTTATTTTTTTTAAAGTAGAGTTAAAATATATATGTATATTTATATGTGTGGGTGTGTGAGTTTATATACAAGACGTTAGTTTTGACTTCTTGTGAGAGGGAGATAGATATTTGTTGACAATAAAATGGGAGCGTGTAAGAATATTCATGGTACTAAATGGGTTTTTTATTTTCTTTTTCTTGTTAATATGGGTACGAAAGGTAAAACTGCATGTTTTTATTTTGTTATTATATGTTTATTATTACCTGAAGGGCATTAGAATGACGAAGGGAATTAAGTTGGTTTCCTATACGAACTGAAACAGCATCGTAGTATTTAAGTAGCTTGGGGCTCTTCCATGCCTGATAAGAGTAGCAATATTGTTATCTTATATACATGTATCAATATTTTACTATAGGAGCCTTTCCTTCCAACTCCTGGCTCGTGAGTCGTTATTATAAGTCTTCAAAATACAGACACGGTCGAATAAATATAAACGAACATATTGATAGAGTTGAAGCATATATTGTTGCTGTATTGTTTCTTTTTAATTCAAGCATAAATTTTGAATTACTTAAATTAGATGGCAACTTTCTTGACTGTAAACTTCTGACATCGAAAACCAAAAATAGTAACTCCAGACGAATTCAGTGATATTGGTGGTCACTAAAGCCAAATAATGCCAATAGCTGATAATATTGTAAAAGGGACATAAAAAGATTATGTATGCAAAAGCTAGAGAAAGGGCAAGATCTAAATACGTCGTTTAAATGAACAAAGAATATAGAAAAACCTTCACAAAATTTTGGCAGCAAAAGCTGATGTCATCATCGTCGACGCAGCTAGATTCTTAGAGACGAATTTTTAAGACATTAATTTGCATTTCCATTAGCGAACATAATTAAATTACAATAATAATATTGCTTTCTTTTTGACGACACACGCGTCCATACATTGAGGAGGAGTGAGAGATGAAATGTGATCGTGCTTATTTTTACCTTAAATTTAAAGTTGTAATAGACGAAGCTGAAAAGACAAGGTTAGAACATTAAGTGTAAAATCTCGTAATAAATATGAAGCATTGTCGTTCACTATAGAAATAGAAATATTATA
>NC_068984.1:68652528-68655661 GCF_001194135.2 Octopus bimaculoides
ATATATATGTATGTATTTAATATTTTCCAATTAACAAGGAAGCTTTAATTTGGAACTGACAGTTTTGAAATAAAATATATTGTAAATAGTGTCAAAAGAGTTATGAGAAACATAGACATGGAGTGTGGTAGGATGGAAGGACGTTAAAATTTAAATAATGCAACAAACTAGTAAAGACAGTAAAGAGGCTTATGGTGGTTAAATAAGTATTGCTTCTTTAATAAGTGAGTTATCAACATTTTCTATCGCAGTCATTGATAAATTTCATTATTATTGTTATCCAGCAACTGTGAAGAAGTCTTTTAACAGACGTGACCATCAATTTCATGAGCTTATATATATATATATAAATATATATATATGAATAGATAGACAGATAGATAGATATTTGTGTGTGCGCGTGTGGGTGTATGATGAAAGGATATTACTACCTACGTAAAAATGGTTACATTTTATGTATTTGATAATTATGTAACGCTAATTGGGTAGTTTTGTCTTCTGTACATTTTGTCGTGTGAAGGTGCATGGCCCAGTGGTTAGAGTGTTGCATTCACGATTGCGAGATTGTGGTTTCAGCTACTATACTTGGTGGTGCGTTGTGTTCTTGAGCAAAACACTTCATCTCAAGTTGCTCTGCAATCACTTCAACGCCTGACATGTTGTACACTGTGTACCTGTTCATGCAACGTCGATTTGATGGAGGGGAGTGATCTAATGTACAGCACAAACATTTAATCACTATAAACAGATAAAAAAATCATTTGCGTAGGTTGTTCAGCAAGAAATTGCGGAACCACTTTTACTAGAAGTAAGAGAGACTACCATCATATTTTGTCCTGATCAGAGACCCGTGTTTTGAAAAAATTAGTTACATAAAGAAGATCTTGAAAGATTGAAGTGAATATTCAGTTTTTCTCTACACAAACGGGTTCTAATTGTGTTAGAGAAATATATACTTAAGTTAGTGATCCTGAAGAAGTAGATTCTCTTGGAGTGAATTTGTCCTTTTCTTTCTTTTTTTTCATTTTCCTCCCTTTTGCGGGAACACATATTAGTAAACGCTTGAGAGAATCTATTCCATCTGAGAATGTTATGGAATTCCTTAATGTTGACCATCTAACTTTCTACGCATCATCATATATTTTCAGTACGACTGATAGCGTTATTGATATGCAGATCTAGCAATATATGTAAAAGCTGATTCGAGATGGATGAAAAGCCTTTTTTTTAGCAGATTTCATGCAAACGTTGGTGACTATCTTATAAATATATATATATGTATGTATATGTGTATGTATGTATGTATGTATGTATGTATGTATGTATGTATGTATGTATATATATGTATGTATGTATGTTATTTTCGACTGGAAATAGAGGGGTGGAAAAAATTACAATTCTGCTTGATGTTTGATATCAGAAATCTTACGTGTTTTACACTCTCAAACAACTTTAGAACATTTCCTGCTTTTTCAGAATATGAAGTTAATAAACTTAATACCGTTTACGCCTCTCGTAAAGAAACTGTAGTAGCACTAGGTACTCGGTGCTTTGGGATCCAGTATGCCTATATTCAAGCTCCCAATGATAATCCTGTAACATTTCTGTATGTATGTATCTGTCACAACATAGTTATGAGCTCACGAATGAATATGACGTTGGGTGTATAGCGAATGACACAAAAGGGAATAAAGTCAATGTTGCTGGAAGAAAGGAAATCTCTCAGGCTGTCCCTAAAAAGCTGAGGTGATCGGTTGCGTGTAGGAAAATAACATCCAGACTAATGCACTATAATCTCAGTTAGCATTAGTTGAACCCAATTTATTGAATCTAACGATAACATCATAGGCAATATGCATATATACTCTGAAGGAGGATCTTCAGTAATATCGAGTTCTATAACTGTTGCTGGTGCAAGTTCATATTAATATAGGAACAGAAAATAAGTAGACGTTTTTTTTACTATTTCCCTAGTCTGAATAGGGATACTTTGAATGAATGTTTTAATATTAGAGAACTAATACTTTCGTGTTATGTAACAGTTTCGTGTTATATGAAAGCAAGAGTTTTGAACGAGCTTAGACGTTTTTAAAGTATCCCTTGTATGTTAACGCGTTTCACCTTCAATTGCAGTCGACCGAATTCTACCCACCATGCAGACAGGCATGAGATATAGTTATAATGTAGTTATTATCTGTTGTAATGTTCCTCAATATTAATTTATTCTCGAATGTTACCTGTGGTGAGAGCACAATATTCAGTCTAATGATAGTCATATACAAGAAAAATCAGTATCTTACAGCAAAATGAGCTGCTATTCCAATTATATGAAGCAATTAACCATTACTTTGTTATAAAGTTACTTTGATAACAATTCTAAAATATGCAAGCATACACGCTGAGGTTTATTAATCTGCAGATGTAACTGGATGCTCAGTGAAATAGTAAAATTTAAGACATAAATTAGCTTTGAGTCACCTTTAATTTGCTAATAGTTATGTAGACCTCTTGTGATAGGACTAGTTTTATAACAGCAACAGGTGTAGCTACGGAATCCTGAGAAGATTCAAACATTTCTATTATCATAACAACATGAAATTATTAGAGTACATACCTTAAAGAAAAATACTAAATCACATACGTACAATTTCATTATGAAAATAGGTAAATCATAAGAATAATATCTCAATGTGATTTGTAAGTATAATAATTCTTTTTACTATAGGCAAAAGCTTTAAGGTTTTGTGAGAGGGAAACTGATCGATTACATCAACTCCAGTACTCAACTTGTACTTATTTCATCGACCCCCGAAAGTATGAAAAGCAAAGTCGACTCGACGAAATTTATACTCAAAACATAAAGCCGGAAGAAATGCCACTAAGCATTTTTTTCCGTTGTGCTAACGCTTCTGCTAGCTCGCTACATTAGTTTTAAGCGTAATAACGTATTTCTATTAGTCTTCTAATGCGTGTAGAACGACACTGCATACAATTCGTAGAAAGTTCAGTAATTTGGTCGGGTCGCTGCTTTATCAGATGTCAGGGAAAAAATGTCCGAATGATTTTCAAGAACCTTCATCGTTCTGTTAGAGTGTTCTCAGGTTCACTTATGTAAATGAATTACGGTGATGAA
>NC_068984.1:68656492-68664364 GCF_001194135.2 Octopus bimaculoides
GTGAGATAGAGATAGAAAGATAGAGATAGATAGATAGGTATATACATATATAGATAGATAGAGAGAGAGAGAGAGAGAAAGAGCGAGAGAGAGAGAGAGAGAGAGAGAGAGAGAGAGAGCGAGAGAGAAGGATGTTCTTGGAGTGTTAAAACCGTAAATTAATCTGATGTGTAGAGCACTGGATTACATTATTAAAAATAACATACATTATTGAGCAGGTATATTTTTAATTACCACCTGTTACTTAGGTGATTGCTTTTAGCAAAATCCATTCTGTCGGAAGCATTCTGATTAAATATCAATTGATAACACATGAACAGAGGTTTCTTTTTCTCTTTGTTCTAGTCTTAGATACCCTGCAAAGATGCTGCCTTTACCTTTCTGTCGAAGCCATACATTATAAATATAATGATTTACTTATCTTGTCAAATGATAGCCGTCTCACATTCAGAGACAACTGTGCATCTTTGGATTTAGGTGACAAATGCGTGTACGAAATTGTTGTCACTCTTTCAGTCACCATCGTAGGTTCCAGCAGGTATTGGAAGATCACAGGTATTATTTTGACTGCTTGTTTTGTATCACTATTTTTCTCCTAGAAGGGCTGCTTTCCTTACGGTTTTGTTAAAAATAACGGGAGCCTTCTCTACCCTGAGAAAACTGTTTAAACCATAGATGGGACCCTGATGGGTATATATACATACATACATATACACACATATATGTGTGTATATACGAGAGGCTGCTGAAGCTTTGGGAAAAAGAAAACAGAGGAGGAACAGTTAATTATGATTTTATTCAATATGTTCTCCTCTCAGATTCACACACTAATTGCAGCGGTCCTTCAGTTTTTCTAAATCCTGTAAAAGAATTCGGAAGGTTGAGCCAGGCACTTTGCTAAACCCTTAAAGTCAGGTACTTTTCAGCAACCCCTCGTATGTATCTGCGTATGTATTGATGCATTAAAATTATTCATAATGATAAATTTGGTTGGATTTGAATTCAGAATATCAAGGAATATAATTAAATATTGGTAAGAAATTTTGTACTATACTCTTGTTGCTCTACGATTTCTGGGGGGCAAAAAAAATGCAGCCTTTAGAATTTCTCATAATCACTAATCTTATTCTACTTGTCACAATGTTCATATATGTCTGAGTGTTATACTTCAAGCAATTATAACTATGGAAGTGGATCAAAGACATAATCGAAATCTTTAACACAATGAAGCAGTTTTACCAAGATCTGCAAATTTATAAATCAATATCTGAATATAAAAATTTATAAAGGGTGGTATTTCCACATGCGCATTATCATTTTATTTTGTCATGACGTTCGTAGTTTCTAGTGCTACATTTCAAAGAACTTCGACCAGGAAGCGAAATAAAAGTTATAGTGAAAATCTATAACATAATGGAAGCAAAGTTATGAAGAGCTATAAATTTATTAATTAATTCAGAAATAACCGCACACACACATGCATGCACACACATATGCATAAATGTATATGCGTGCGTGTATATATATATGTTATATATATACAATAATCAGTATATGACTTATTAAACAAAGTTCAACAAATTCATTCATATTTATGTAATGAAGGAGATTCGATGTTAAAATGTATTATAGTTTTCATTTTTCATATTGCTATACATTTTTCATACTAATGGACTCAGATATTCATAAATAGAAAGTCGTAATAGTCATACTTGTACTCCTCAGTAGTTAATAGAAAAACAAAAAAAGTCATTTAAAGTACATAAGTTTTTTCTCAGTTATTTTATGGGATTTATGTATTCGTTCTTCCAGTCACGTTTACTTGTATCCAGTCACATTTATTTGAGGCTAGATTCAAATAAACGTGATTGGAAAAACGAATATATAAATACCAGAAAATGATAACTAAGAAAAAAGACCAATGTACTTTAAATGCCTTTTTTTTTGTTTTTCTATTAACTACTGAGGAGTACAAGTATGACTATTATGATTTTCTATTTATGAATATCTGAGTCCATTAGTATGAAACAATTGTATAGTAATATGAAAAATGAAAACTATAATACATTTTAACATCGAACCGGTTACATCGACCCCAGTGCCTAACTGGCATTTATTTTATCGACCCCGAAAATATGAAAGATAAAGTCGACTTCGGCGGAATTTGAACTCGGAACCTAAAGACAGACAAAATACTGCTAAGCATTTCGCCCGACGTGCTAACGTTTCTGGAAGCTCACCGTCTCCGACATAATGAAATATTCTTTTCTGCTCTAGCCACAAGGCCCGAAATTGTTGGGAACAGACAAAATACTGCTAAGCATGTCACTCGGCGTGCTAACGTTTCTACCAGCTCGCAGCCTTCATACAGCAAATATTAAAACAGTACAGGATGGTTTGAAGGAGATTTTGTGCTATATCTAGCGAATTGTGCAAGCATGTAGAGGCTGCGACAGTCACGTAAACGATATGTTTACTGATTTCGTTTTCAGATAGAAAGCTGTTCTCTAACGTAATCGTTTATGTCTACTAACTGTTAGTAAATTACTTCAATTCTTATGATTTACAGAATACGTTGATTGTAACCAATCATTCACGACATATATGAGAAAATGGACAAATGAATATTTTAGCTATTAGTCAAAGCCAATAAACTTCTGGATAAGTTACGATATATTTGTGTGTACACATATACATATACACAGGTATGTGCACACGCAAGTACTTGTATATTTGTATATGTACATGTATACATTATATGCCTGTGTGTGTATATATTATCAGATATATATGTTTATGCATACACACATACATATAATATATATATATATATATATATATATATATATATATATATATATCTGTATATGTATGTATATATAGGGAGGTTAGATCCTTTGTATACGCATTTTCATTTCCATACACATATATACGATGAAACATGTATGCGTGTGTGTGCCTGCATGTGTGTGTATATACATGCACATAGATAGATAGACACGTGTATATGTATTCATATAGACACCAACTCATTTATGTATATCTATCTATCTATCTATCTATCTATCATCTAAATAGATATATAGATAGATACATACATACATAAATGCACACACAGACACACATATATAAGCATATATGCATGCACGTTGATATGTATATATGCTTATGCATATATATATTATCAATATATATACATACATATACATATATGTATATGTATATATATATATATATATATATATATATATATATATATATATATATATATATATATATATATATATACATATGTGCGTGTATATGTGTGTGTCGATGTCCATGAGAAAGAGTATCCTTTGAAGTCAGGAAGAATATGTAGTACGATTTATTGAAGAATTATTTACTGTTCTCTTTTTGTCATGTAATTTATCTTTTCGTTATTTCTCTGGAGAAGACAAAATCTAATAATTACTTGATGAATAAAAAATATCTTTTCAAGCATTTGGACATATATTGCATGACACTTGTTATGCATTTAGGCCAAGTGGATATAAATTATACACATAATTAAAAAGACAATACTCCTTAGTAAGCATGTATGCACATATAGCATCTTGGACAAATTGCTGATATACATATATAAATACTTACATATATATCATCATCATCATCATCAACATGATCGTCATCATCATCATCATCCGTCTTCCATATATAAATATATATATATATATATATATATATATATATATATATATGTATGTATGTATGTATGTATGTATATGTATGTATGCATATTAACTTACTTGGAAATGGATGTGTGGCGTTCAATTAAATAATAACATAAATGATATATATATATATATTCATATATGGGTACAGGACACCACCAACTGCGTAAACGACATGAAATACGAAAACAAACGAGGTAAATGTGCAAACAACGAGAGAAAAAAATGGAAAACAAGACAAGTAAACACAAAGAAACGACCCTTCATCAGTTGTCGGCTGTCTATGCACTCATAACTTCGAGCATTCAACGACACTATGAGTCTTCAAAACAGTTGCTCCCATAAATTCTAAAATAAAATTTAGGGTTAATGGAGGGTCAAACTTGGGAACAAAAACAGGACAGTGGAGACATACAAAAGGAAACCGAACAAAAACAAGCATGGAGGGTCGTTAGATCAGAACGAGAGGAAAATAGTGAACGTATATAAATATACACGAACACACACATATACGGACATGTGTGTGTGAGTGTGTGTGTGCGTGCGTGTGTGTATGTGTGATATAACTGTTGGTACTTGCACTTTAGCAGAGCTGAAGAATAAATGCATTTGGTTTATGAACACAATGTTTAGTTTAAGAATACTGTAATCTTATTTCAGACTGTACGTAAGATATCTTTATTTTCTCTATCTACTTACCTGTCTGTCTGCATAGATTTAATTTTCAATTGATAGGGCTATTTTCTGTCTGCCTATCTATCTATCTATCTATCTATCTATCTATCTATAAGTGTACACATGTATGTATATGTGTATTTATATTTATACCTATATATGTTTATATATCTTTTGAATGTGTTTACACGCATGCAAACGCGCACATACACACGAACACGCACACACACACACGCACACACATGCACACGCACACACACATGTACACATATACTCATATATACATGCATGTTTCATTGCGTATATGTATGGATATGAAAACGCATACACGAACGTTCTAACTACCCTAGAGATATTTTTAATAACATAATGAAAATATCTTTCATAGATTTCTAACCTTTCTGCCAATAAGTAAATTTTTATTGATTCATATGAGTAATATCATAAAGATCTATCTATAAACCGTGTAGTTTTAAATGAAAACATTTCTTATAATGGATATGTCAACATCCTCCTAAAGAATCAGAATAAGGAAAGATATATTATATTAACTGGTACAATCCTCTTTATATCCCAGCTTTAACAACCATAGTATAATTTCTTTTTCAAATTAATTAAGGAAAATACCCTACTCTTAACTTTTGTATTATAACATCTTTAATTAAAACAAAATTGAAAATATCTTGCACGACCATCCTGCTCCACTGGCTTTATCTAAGCATTCAAAGCTGAATCAACATATCACCAATTAACCTAATAATAATTGTTCATGCATTAATATCAATACGTGTCTCTAAGCCTCTAATTGTAGAGCCAATGGAGCCTATGTTAATGTTTAGAAATGCTTTATACAAACTAATAATTTCTCTGGAGTATATTCCTCTTGAGTATACATTGATCTTCCTACTAATTCTTTTAAATTTAGCTTCAATAATCATTAATCATGCTCATACATTTGAAAATTCTAACTGAAGTAATGAAACCATTGTTTCACTTGTGCAGAGATTGTAAAAGTAAAAATTTTTATCATTTCAAATTAAATAACTCCTTCAGAGCCGACTCATATATTGTAGGCAAGAGACATTGCAGCCTTAGCACCTCTGAAAGTATAAAATATTCATTGCCAAAGAACGAGTAGAATTCTGTGTGAACATTGTCAACTTATTTCTTAACATTTATTTTTGGACTACTTACAACAATGCCTAATTCCTTATAACCATATAGTATCTTGTTCTTGTTAATGGTTTGCAGTATTTTCCCTGGTTCAAATCTCATCAATGTTAACTTTGCCTTTCATCTTAGAAACCATTATTTTAAGTAAATGTCTCCCTTACTATTTTCTCTCATTTATTAATTGGACAAGTTATGGCGTTTTTAATGTGTGACATTTTTACTATTACCTCTCCTCATTCATATGACATTTAATTTTGGTAATATCATATATGACAATTAGTTTGTATGCATACAAACGCATTAATGTTCATCTTGATTCATCTATGAACACTAAAACCTAAAACTTCTATGTCTTTAGGTATGTTAGCAAATGGTTCTTGAAAAATCTTTATTCTCACACCACTTGTTTAAATATTTATATCATTTTGGTTCCTTTTAATTTCAAAAAATTTAGTGCCAAATTTCTCAACTTCTGCTACACTTATCTTTTATTTATTTGTTACTCCTATCATTCTTCAGCTTTATGTTATTGCTTCTTTTGCCTATCACCACCAGCACCAACCGCCACACTCTTTTCGATTCATACACAAATTCATTTTTATTGTAATGCTGCAACATGTAAGCATTTAGTGAGATAATATTTTAATTCAACTAATCATGCTTTCAATAATTTAATTTGTTTGTTGCTATCTGATCTTATGAACTAACAACTACTACTACTACTACTACTACTACTACTAGTTAATGCACACTAACACACACATGCAAATACAAATGTTGGTATATTCAATTGTGATGATGAGAATTATAATATGGAAAAGAAAATGAGAAAGGTGAAATTATTCGTTTGTGCTCTATGAAAAGTTCAGAAAATAGATGTGTCTTTGCTGTTTCGAGCATAAGCTCCTCTTCTGAGTTAGATAGTTAGAAGAACGATAAATCATGGAGGAAAGAAAAATATTAAACAGAATAACAGTGATATATTTGTTGTTCCATGTTACTGGAGAAAATGTACATGAGTAGAACTTGTAAAGATGATTGTTGGTTAACCCCTGGTCACTTTGATCGAGGAAACCTATCATAAAAACATCACTACAGCCATAACGTTCTTGATGTGTTTGAGGAAGATTTGGTTGCTATTTCTAGTTATTTCATTGACTGCATAGATCAGTCATGTGCAAACTGGCCTGTGAGATGTTCTAATGGCAAGCTTAATGAAATTACCTCAAATTTTTATTCGAGCATCCCACCTACTAAAAAGCCATGTCTTATGTGCTCCAGTTCTTAAAAACGATTGCCCATGCCTAGCATTGGTCAACTTCTTGACCGATGTTGCTGTTTTCTTTGTAGTCCCAAGTGACTCCTTATAGGGAAGAAAGAGATATGGTCAAATGCATTATAATCATGGTAGTTTAGTCGTTTTCTTTTTACCTTATACATTGTCTGGTAGATATGTTTTTTTTTCCCCCTTTTGAAAGAAGACTGGTTTGAAAGAAGATTTGATTGCTAATTTTAGTGAGTTATTTGAACACAGCAAGACTGTCTCATTGAAACAAGATGGTGATGAGGATGGCATTTGGTGTTGGCAGCATCCACAGCGATATTAGTGGTGGCAGCAGCTGTTGTAGTCACAATGGTGCTGAGGTAGAAGCAGTAGTGGTTGCAATGCTGGTGATTGTGGTAGTGGTGATGCAGGTAGAAGCTGCGGTTGTGGTGGTGCTGGTGGAGATGACAATGATGCTAAAATTGACGGTAGTAATAGTGGTGATGGTGGTGTTGGTGATAGTAATGTTAGTGGTGGTGACAGTGATGTTGGTGGTGGTAGCAGTGGTGTGATGGTGATGATGATAGCATTGGCAGTAGTTGGTGCAGCAGTGGTGCTGGCAGTGTTGGAGAAGGGGAGGGGCATAGAAGCAATGATGGTTACAATGCTGGCGGTTGTAGTGCTGGTGGTAGTGGTGGTGGAGTAGAGGCTGCAGTGCTAGTGGTGGTGATGATAATGCTGAAGCTGGTGCTAGTGGTAGTGGTTATGCTGGTGTTGGTGAAAATGGTTGTGATGGTGATAGTGGTGGTGATGACAGCGGTGGTGGCGACAGCAGCACTGGTAGTAGTGGTGGTGACGGTGGAGATGGTGGTGATGGTGGTGGTGATGGCGGTGGTGGTGGTGACAGCAGCACTGGTACTAGTGGTAGTGATGGTGATGTTGGTGGTGGTGGTGGTGGTAGTGGTGGTAGTGGCGACAGCAGCACTGGTAGCATCAGTGGTGGTGGTGGTGGTTGCTGTGGTAGTGATGGTGATGTTGGTGGTGGTG
>NC_068984.1:68664951-68668184 GCF_001194135.2 Octopus bimaculoides
TATATATATATATATATATATATGCATATATATACATGCATATATATATATATATATATGTGTGTGTGTGGTGTGTGTGTGTATATATATAGAGAAAGATAGATAGATATAGATACATAGATATTTATAATTATGACCATGGATATGCTGTTATGTCCTTTAAGTGGGTTTGCATATGTGTATTCAAATATTACATACATGCCTCTCTGTGTGTATGTATTTACACTCGCACACACAACACTCACACACAACATACACACACACATGTATACATTCTACCAAAGCTGACATCACTCAGTATATCTTGGTAACTTATTCCATGTTTTTGCTAATTTTTGGGTTCCTCTGATGTTGTTGCGAACAAGCATAGACATCCTATCATGCCTGTTACCTTTGACTCAGAGGAACCTCCAGGATGATGTTGGAAAGAAATGCTCCACTACTTTACTGGTATACATTATTACAGCGGAGTAAGGCAGTGTACTGGCAGAATTGTTAGCACGTCGGGCGAAGTGCTTAGCAATATTTCACCCGTCGCAAAACATTCTGAGTTCAAATTCCACTAAGGTCAACTTTAATTTTCATGCTTTCAGGGTTGATAAATTAAGTACCAGGCCTTGTGCCTATAATAGAAAGGATTATTACAGCTGAATAGACTGGGGCAATATGCAATGAACAGTAGTGCTTATGGACAGAATGTGTCACCTAAACCAGGACTTGAACCCATATTTTATTTTTTACTTGTTTCAGTTATTTGATGGTGGTCATGCTGGAGCACCACCTTAAACGGTTTTTTAATTAAAGAAAATGACCCCAGAATTTGCTTTTTGTATTCCTAGTACTTATTCGATCAGTACTTTTGCTGAACCACTAAGTTATGGGAATGTAAACACACCAACATCAGTTGTCAAGTGGTGGTGGCGGAAACAAACACACACACACACACACACACATATATATATATATATATACTACTGGTTTCTTCCAGTTTCCGTCTAACAAATCCACTCAAGGGATTTTGGTCAGCCTGAGGCTACAGTAGAAGACACTTGCCCAAACTACTGCACAGTGGGACTGAACCCAGGGCCATGTGGATGGGAAGTAAGCTTCTTACCACACAGCCATACCTGTGCCTATGATTGTGAGATCAACAAATTTACCTTTTAGTGGGTATTACCTCCCCTGCCTGTCACTTTTTAGACTTTAGACAGCCATAGAGGGCGTTTATGCCTCCTAATTCCTTAGTTGATATCAGTTAATCCAACATTTTCAGCTCTCTTTTGCATATGTGTGACTATACTGTATGTATATCTATGCCTATGTGTGTTTACATACATATATTCATATATGTACATATAGATGTGGTGTGTGTGTTGTGTGTGTGTGTAAGTATGATTATTTTATGTTTTGTTTATATGTATATATGCATGTTTGTATATACAATTTAAGCACTTCGATATATCAGACTGCAGTCAGCCTGTTTTATCTACATAATTTCTTTTGATATTCTTTTTTTTTTATTTCCTTCTTTATTGTTTGCTTTTTATTCTTTATTTGATCTTGCTGTGCAGTGTGTATGTGTGGTAGACAGAGGTAGCGGAAATCAATGATTCAAAAGTAGGTGAGAGTGCATTATTTTATTTTTAATTGTTAGTTTTTTTTTGTTAGTTTGTTTTTCTGTTACCAGATATGTTATGTCAAACTGAGTAAAATGAAAAGGAAAGAGAAATCACAGTGAAACTTGATAGTCTTTTTTAAAATGATTAACTTATATATATATTAAACCATTATTTTAAACTACAAAAATTAAATATAGGACATCTAAATAACTGATTTAACAAACTAGTTAACAAAGTAGTGTCTATCTGTTTGGAATTAATAAATTCGGTCATCATTTTCAATCAGATATTTTGAGCTTGTCCTTTCATTAGAGATGATATCAAAATAATTTTGCTCCTTCTCCCACATGAAGAGTTACTCACCCAACCTCTCCACTGAGACATCAAATCTCTCTCCTTGTCAATGTACAAATACTTACCCAGTACTTCTGAATGCACTTAATCTAATTCAACAAGAAAAGGAATTGGCATAGTTGTTAGCCCATTGGGTCGAATTTTATGAGTTATTTGTTTCACTTTAGTGTTTAGATACCAGTGAGGTTAATTGTTTTTTGGGTGAAATTGTTATAATTGAAGAAAATATCTTGCAGTATTAGCTCAAACCTTACTGAGATTTAATTTGATTTCATTGTTTTTCAGGGTCCAATAGACATACATATAAGTGAAAGTACAAGAGCACAAGTTCAACCAACCATCTCTTACGTCAGTTGTGAAGATTTTAAGCTTTCTCTAGTTTGAAAAGATATCTATAACTTCTCAAGATTACATGGGTATGCAAAACAAAAATGGGGACATAGTGCATACTGCTACCAAGCCATGCAAGTTATCTCAAAGTTTCTTCAGAATCTGGATCATGACAATTAATAATAAACAATCTGTACTTTGTGATTGTAATTTGGTGAGCAGAATCTGTGTGAAGTCTGTCAAATGGCTTGTAGTGGTAATTCAAAGGTAAATGTAACAACTAAGTTCGGCCTTGTCACATATTGTGTCATGCTGATTCAGTTTACAAATGAATTTATAGGTGTATATCTCAGAAATACTCAGTTACTTGCTGAGACCCCCTTCGGGCATGACAAGTGAACAAGCTGATGAAATAAAGGAGCAAGTAGAAAAGCCAACATACATTGCAGAGGAGTGATGCAAATGAATTTGCAGCTATACTGATATCACATGATTTTGATCTCTGAGATATCACTCTTAGTTCTCTTCAATGTGTCTTGTTGCCTGGGGCTAAACTGATACACACTTCGTCATTCTTGTTAAATTTTTAGCAATATTGTGGCATATTTTAGTATTTTTTTACTCTTATTTCTAGCAATGCTTGTACTATCCTGCACCCATCGTTATAAATTTATTAATTTACCTTTTGGTTTTATGATTACTGGCTACTTATATTATTATTATTTATCAATAATAATGTCTCTATTTATGCATCTATATATATATATATATATATATATATATCACTTAGGCATAATGATACTAATGACCTGGTGTTAGAATTCAATATACATATGCTACAGAACAAAGCATTAGTCAAGTACAAAGTAGTAATAAGAAATTGAAATGTCAAGGGAATAATTTTTGTTATTTTAAGCATATATATGTGTG
>NC_068984.1:68670706-68678672 GCF_001194135.2 Octopus bimaculoides
CTAGATGGTGTACCTGATACTTCCCGGGGGAAAAGACGTTCTATTGAAACCCCTTATTACTCTGATACAAGAAAGTAATTTCTTATATGTCACAAAAGGTGTATTTTCTGTCATGAGAAAGTACAAAAAACTGTCAGCTGGAGGAGGGAGGGATTGTTGGAGGCTGGCAAGACATATTGTTGGAGGTTGGCGAGAGGCAGAAACATTATTCTGCTTAGTGAAGGCATGTGGGAAATGTATAACTGCTGTCATTCACAGAAAAAACTATTGTTTTACTGTGAGAAAAGTGCTGTTGAAGTGTTAAGTGAAATTCGGCAATTGAGGATCGAATCCATGCTAAGCCTCCATGAAGCCACTACAAATACGTTGTGGAATAAAAAATCTATCTACTGTCATGGAAAAATTGCAAATGTAAAAATGCAGAATTATCGGAGTAATGGGCATTCAAAAAGTATGTATGTATAGAAATGTATGAATGAAGTTTTTAGGGTTTAAGATTCAAATTAAGGGAGTGCAATAATAATGATTAGCAGTTCAAAGCTGTGAGTAGTGGAATGCAGAATTAGGTCGGGTGATTGTGAGAATCAAATATTTATCGCTTCGCTAAAATCTGTTGGTGGTATGGGTTATTTCCCTTGGTTTGTTTAAATAAAATATTAGTAATATGTAGTAGATAGAAGGATCCATTGGAAGACCCTATTATCGATTTTTTCAACAATCTAAGTATGTCACGAGGTTTCCAGACATGAGTTCTACTCACATGTCAAAGTATAAAAGTGATATTGTCTGCAAAAATTACAAACAGGACACACAAAATGTCAATATTCAAACTAACCGGACATAAACAATGAAATGGGTTATTTCCCTTGAGTGTTAAAAAAATATTGTACATATGCTATGGGTTATTTACCTTGGGTGTTTAAAAAAAACAGTTATATAAGGTAGATATAAAGGTCCCTTCCAGGGGCCGTATTATCGATTTTTTCAACAATTTAAGTATGTCCGAGGCACAAGTCCATGCAAGGTTGTTTATGGAAGACCAGCAGTCACCCATGCATACCAGCCTCCCCTCTCCATGCCACCGATGTTATCTAAGGGAAAAGCAAGGGCCGATACAGCTTGGCACCAGTGACGTCATAACTCATTTCTACTGCTGAGAGAACTGGAGCAACGTGAAATAAAGTGTCTTGCTCAAGAACACAACACGCAGTCTGGTCTGGGATTTGAAATCACAACCTCATGGTCATAAGTTCAACACTGTAACCACTGAGCCATGTGCCTTCACGGAAATTCTTTAAAGCACATCTTTATCTTCTTTGTCTTCTTCTTTACATTGGATTATTCACTCTTCGCCAAACCCGTTTTATAATATAATCGTTGTGAAACTTGGATTTTCTGCACCTGAAGAATTCCAGCTTTGACTCGGAACCCAATTGTGTTGATAGCCCAGTATTCAGGTTGAGTGCTTACCTGGAAATACCCTAACTTTACATTCCACTTGACCTTACACACACACACACATATATTTAAGTATGTGTGTGTTTCTGTGCGTTGGTTTTTGTGACCTATTATTTAACAACTGGTGTTGTTTTGTTTACTTTCTTTACACCTCTTATCAGTTTGGTAAAACGAATCTGTCTCATACACCAAAACAAATACCAGACTGAAGATTACACGCAGGGGTTCAATTTAATAGACTATACAATCGAAGGTGCACTGCCTCAACATGGCGGCATGCCAATGTGTGAAACAGATAAACAGAGAAATACAAAAACAATTAATGCAATGCATTGAACAGCCATGAACACAATAAATAAATAGATAAATGTATAAATAAACAAACAAACAAATAAACCCTTAATAGAAATAGTAACTAGCTAACCACATAGCTATCTAACGAATGAAGGTCTCTCTGACCTAAATTGCAACAGTTATTGCCAAGACAAGTAATAACAGCAGCAACTACCAATAATTTTAAACTTCAAGAATATTGGATATAAAAAGAATAATGTTAAAAATAAAGGATAAAAACAAAATTGATAATAAAGACTTCTGTATGTAGAAAGATAAAAGCCAAATGTTAACCCAATGTGATGCATTGATTTCTGATATCGCTGCAATGTTCTTTTGTCAGATAAAACATTAAACAACCATCGTAGAAGTATTTATTTCTTTTTAATTTGTTAAAAATGCTATTATTACCAAACTTGAAACTAAATGTCTGAATGCATAACATATATATTATAGAACACACTTTCATGCATGTTCACTCAGATACACACATGCACATGCTTGGATGCACACACACACATAGACACACTCGTACACACACACACGCATGCATATTTGTGTATATGTATATATATACATGTGTGTGTGTGTATATACATATATATATATATGCATGTGTGTGTGTGCGTGCGTATATATATATGTATATATATATGTATATATATATATATATATATATATATATATATATATATATATATGTGTGTGTGTGTGTGTGTATGTATGTATGTATCCATATATATATGCATATATATATATATATATATATATACACATGTATATAGATACATATATCTATACATATATGCATACATACTTACACACACACACACACAAACATATATGTGTGTGTCTAGAGCATATAAAGTATTTATAGACTTCCTTATATGTATATATATTTGGGAGTATATATATAGATAAAAGTAGAATACAATCTAACAGCTGGAAGAGGAATCAAGGAAAAACATGACAAAAATCTTGATGTACATATTATACATGTATATATGTAAACATGTACTTTGATCTGTTATATATATATATATAGACATGCATTCAGACATATGTACATAAATGCATATATATATACATAAATACATACATACACACACACACACACACACACACACACATACACACACGCACACACACACACACACACACACATATATATATATGTACAATCGTCCACACACACTACATACATACATTTTTACACACACTGACACACATGCATGCATATATCTTACATACATACCATACATGAATGACTACATACGTACAAAGAGTATTTGAATTTAATTACAATCCATTCCTAAACTGATATGATATCTCTTCCATGCTTTTTTTGTGTTGTATTTGTGTTTTTGTTATCACTATTATTATTATTATTATTATTATCATTATTATTATTATTATTTTTATTATTATTATTATTATTATTATCATCATCATTATTATTTTATTTTTTTTACATGTATTTCAATTTGTTTGATGAAGTACTCAAGAGAGATAAAAGGCTGTATTTGGAAACAAAATGCTAGACAGAAGGTATAATAATAAAATAACCTTTTCAGTATTTCTGCTTTTAATGTCTCCTCGTTTTTGTGTGAGAAAAAAAAAATTCACAATACAGTGGAGCTTATTCTGCACAGAAATTCACTTATGATTCAATGTTAGGAGTGTTTGGGTATATATAAATACATGCATATATCTATACATATTTGTACGTATGCTTGTATGTACACACACACATACACACACTCATTCACACACAATTACATATACATATATAAAATAGTATATACATATATATATATTATTTTCTTTTAATGTTTTTGTTGGGGTTGTTGAGAAACAAAAGAGAAAATATATTCAATCCCAACAAAATAACCAACTCCAGTTATTTAATTTATCCTCATATATGTTACTAATACATATTGTATCCATCCCAGAGGAAATAAATGCTAGGTTACGCTTGGCAGAATTACAAACCATAACCAGAACCTAAAACTATAACCACAAGTCAAACCTGAATTATAAACCAAAGACTTTAGTTGGTTATCATATATATATACATACACATAAACATACATATATATATATATATTTATGTATGTATGTATGGAATGCGCTACTTTTTCTGGGTATATAATAAACCTAACATAATATAACACATATAAGTTAGTTGTTTGCATTCTGAATACTACCCTTTTGTAAATAAATAACATTTCTGTTGTTTGTCTTTTCAGTGTTTCCCTTTATGTATACCAGGAGAAATATTCTTATCAAAAGCATTTCAAACATTACATTTTCTGTGTGATAGTCTTATTTATGCTTTTACTGTTTCCAACCAGTTAGTCAGGGCCATACATGTGCACTACCGTAGAAATTACAATCACCATTTGTGAGATGATGTGGGTATCTCTTTGTAGTCAGTTAACTGGCTATAAATATCAACCACAATCCTTTAAACTGAAGCCTATCATATCAAACAAAATAGAACATAGTGGATGATGTAATTTTGGACATACAAGTAAAAGGGATGGTTATAGCTGGGATATTTCTACCATAGTTCTGTTCAGTCAGGGTTGGCCTGGATCTAGGAAAATCTATATTTTTCAGGTTGTGTTGTTAAGAAGGTTGCTGTGCAATTTTTGATCATCATTTCCAAACCTATTTCATAGGAAACTGTAAAAGATTCTTGGATGACTGCTTCATATTTTGGAATGAAATTAATGAAGGTGGACTTTGCAAGATTCCTTAAATTTAATAAAGAGCATTCATAAATTTGCTATGGAAATGAATGGTTTTGGATTCAATCCAACTACATGGCCCTTGGGTGTCATCTACTATAGCTCAAAACCAACTAATGCCTTGTGAATGAACTTGCTAGATGAACATTGTGGTATAATTAAAACAATGTTTTTTAAAAAAGTTATAAATTATCAAAAAATTTTTATTTGACAAAATGTCACTAGTCTTTGTAGCAGAAATGTGCATTTAATGTCTATCTTGTGTCTATTGTGTATTTTGCATTTAAGCATTTTCATTATTTAACTTTTCAAACACGTTCTGGGTTAACAGAAGAAATGTTGGTTATTTCCTGTTTAGTCTCATATTTGTAATTCTTATAAAGTAATAAGTAGTTGATCATTTTCATCTTTTATTTTGTAAAAGGGTAATATTTTAAATTTTCTATTTGTTCAGCTGTCTACATATCTACTACATGGAACATATCTAAGCAATGAATTTTTAATTTGCCATTTATGCAAGGTGGTGAGCTGACAGAAACGTTAGCACGCCAGGTGAAATGCTTAGCAGCATTTCTTCTGTTTTTACGCTCTGAGTTCAAATTCCGCCGAGGTCGACTTTGCCTTTCATCCTTTCGGGGTTGATAAATTAAGTACCAGTTACGTACTGGGGTCAATCTAATCGACTGATCCCCTCCCCATAGATTTCGGGCCTTGTGCCTAGAGTAGAAAAGAATTTGCCATTTATGCACATTTACACAATTGGTTAGTTTTGTTCCTGCTCCTCCAATGTAATTTATATTGCAGTGTTGACAAATGATGCAGTACTTTTTTTTCCTGCAATTCATGTTTGCATTCACTTTCAGGTCCTTCCTATCCTTGAATCTCCTGGTTCTTCTTTGTCCAATTACTCCAATTATTTCACATGTCCCACAACGAAACTCTGTGCAGTTTGTTCCCTGTGTTATTTATTTCTGATATGAATCATGCCCTTTTTAAGAGTTTCTCGAGATTTGGTGGTTGTCTTCGGCTGTCGATGATTAGTGATTTTTTTCATTATTTGCTGGAAATTTGATGATTGATGTGGATATTATTTGTCTGATTATAGAATGTTATAATTCCTACGATTATGAGTGACAGCAAATGGAATATTTTTATTTGTATTTTTGCATTCATGTTCAGTGTAAATGTTTCTCCATAAAGCAGAGATCGGCATTTCTTTTCACTATGTGTATTTAATTCTACCAATCGTTTTTATCTCATCTATTGGTATTTGAACTTTTGAGCATATATGTCTTGCCATATTGAATGCTATGTTCCTTTTTGTATGGGAAGGGTGGAAAAATCTAAAATCTAAATACTGGTGTATGTCTGTGTTCTTTTCATAGAGATCAATTGTAATTATCACATTTTCTTTAATCATTACAATGTTTCAGAAAAAGGGAATTCCCTTTCATTCTTTCATTCATTTCCATAGTGAACTGGATCGATTTATAAATGCTGTTTATTAAGTTAAAGAAGCGTAGAAGGTTCACCTTCCTTAATTTCATTCCAAAATATGAAGCAGTCATTGAAGAATCCTTTTACAGTTTTCTATCAAATAGGTTTGGAAATGACAATGAAAAGCAATTCTAGCAGGATATAGATTTTTTCTTCCAAGTATTCCATTACTAGAGTTACAAACGTAGGTGCAACTTCTATCCCCATTGCAGTACTTTGTATTTGTAGGTAATATTAATTGTCAAAGTGATTGTTGTTTTCCAGTACTAACTGCAGTGCTTCAAGCATATATTCTTGTGGAAATTTCTCCTGAATTCGTTCTGAGTATTTGTCTATCTACTGCTCCTTATCCTAATTCATGGGGGATATTTTTACACAGACTAGTTATATCAAAGCTACCTATGATCTTCTAATTATCTAATCTTTATGGAATAAGGTTTAGGAAGTTTATGTCATCTCTGATGAAACTAGAACCCAATTTGCACAAAGGTTTCTGCTGGTTCTGCAACAATTGGACGTAATTTTAGACCAGCTGGTTTGGGAATCTTTACATATGGTGTAAGGAGATTCTGTTAAGCTGTTATTGATTTCTTTACAGTTATAGATTTTTGAACGTCCATAAAAATTGCTTGTTTTTACCTCAAAATTAGTGACGTAATTCAACACTTTTTAGCAAGTCATTTTTTAATTTGGCCATTAATTTTTTCAATTTTATTCATTGCTTATTTATCTACATTAGTTGCAAATTTTTTGAAGAAAATGTGGTCATTCAGTTGTTCTAAACCATTTCCCTGTAATAGGTTTTGTCCATTATTGTAATGGCTTCTCTTTTGACTTCTTTAATGACAACAGATGAATCTTTCTGTAGATATTCCAAAGCTTTTTGTTCTTAAATCATAATGTTTTATTTCATATGGTCTGTTGAAATGTTTGAGTCTTCAGATCTTTTTGGATACGTTATGTGTTTCTCTAAGTATTTATTCCTGTATATCAGAGGTTTTAATCCTGTTCTGTTTTATGCAAGTGGCGAATCTTTGCCATGTCTGTTTGGAAGAATTCTCATATATTTTTTTATTTTACTTGTCTGACATGAGGCTGCAGCCATACTGGAGTACTGCCTTGAATTTTTAGTTGAATGAATCGACCCTATTACCAAACCTCTGAGTTACAGGATACAAACACATCAACATCTGTTGTCAAGCAATGGTAGAGTAACAAATATAAACACAAACACATACACACACACACACACACACAACAACACACATATGTATAGGATTGGCTTTTTTCAGTTTCTTTCTAGCAAACCACTCACAAGCTGTGTGTTTTGAAAGATAAGTAGTAACAAGTGAGTTAAACAACATGCACCCTGACTATATTTACACTAGATAGGTAACCTTCAATCCCCTTGACACCAACACACCTGTTACTGCCCTCTTTCTTGTTAACTCTCTCTCTCTGACTGGGTAACCATGTACCTCCTTCACAACAAGATACCTGTTTCTGTCTGTCTGTCTGTCTATCTCTGTCACACTTTAACACTTTATTATCTGACACAAGATCAACTCTCTCAATGCCCTTCCCCCTCACTCTCAAAGGTCCCTTGTCCTGCAAAGTTACTTGGTGACCTTGCTAGTGCTGGCGCCATGTAAAAAAGCATCCAGTCCACACTGTAACATGGCTGACATTTGGAAGGACATCCAGCTGTAAAAACTATGCCAAAACAGATGCAGAAGTATGGTGCAGGATTCTGCTTGGTCAGCTCCTGTCAAACTGTCCAACCCATGCCCACATGGAAGACGGACTTTAGATGATGATGATGATGATATAGGTATGTATATGTGCATGTGTGTATTTATATGTGTATATATATATATATATATATATATATATATATATATATATATATATATATATATATATAT
>NC_068984.1:68679896-68681178 GCF_001194135.2 Octopus bimaculoides
TATATATATATATATATATATATATATATATATTCAATCAGACATACATATATACTTATATATGTGAGTTGTGTGTGTGTTTGTGTGTGTCTCTTTCTTTGTGTATATATGCAATGTGCATGAAAGATGCATTTTAAAACTAGGATTGTTTCATAATTTTGGTGTGATGCAGATGAGAGTCTTGAAATAAAACGCTATTTGTATGTACTCTGCCCAAATAGTCCTGTTTCTATTTACAAGGGCTATTTCGCAGATGCAGTGTATAATAAAATGATCAACTGAGTAACACAATGAAAGGATTTCAGTGGAATGAAATTCACAGCCTATAAACAAATAGTCCAGTAACTTATCCACTTAGCAATCAGATCTCTTACCTATAAGATGAAGCAAAACCCATTATTGATTGGTTAAAAAGGATGCTAGACTTGAGATTTATTGTAGATGTGAGAAGCAGTCATGCTTTCCTCTTCAAACTATAGCAACACATAAAAAGGCTTTAAGGATTTCAACTGGAAATCAAAACTGAAATCATAGATTAAAATCACCAGAAACTTACCTATTGTTCTAGAACCACTTCGCATAGCACCAGAATAGTTATATGGATTTGCATCACATCATACAGTATCACACACACACACACACACACACACATTTTCAGGTTCAGTCTCACTGCATAGCACCATAGACAATCCCAGATTAAACAAATTTTTGTGAGTGGATTTGGTGGAAAGAAACTAAAGGGAACCAAGTATATCTGTTTCTATACATAATATACATACATACATACATAGTATGCACACAAGAGACTGTTCATATTCAAGATAAAATTCCACAGTTTTATTTTGTTGGACTGTGCTATATTTCTCCATAAAAAATTTCCAAAGATGCATATTTCAATGTCTGAATGAAAAGACAAAATATAATTATAAGCAAAATAGCTTTGAATTTCTTAAGTAGTAGTGTGATTTCTGTGCCACCCTGTATGTATGTGCATGTGTATATATATATATATATATATATATATATATATGCCAAGTCACCACACAGTGCTACTGAACCCAGGACCATGTGTTTTGGAACCAAGTTTCTTACCACACAACCACACCTGCACCTATGTGTGTGTGTGTGTGTGTGTATATAGGTGTATGCATGTATATATATGTATATATATGTGTACATATATATCTATACCTATATATATACATGTATACATATACAGCTATACATATACATGTATACATATACATCTATATACATACATGTATATATATATATACATCAA
>NC_068984.1:68681861-68682993 GCF_001194135.2 Octopus bimaculoides
GAGTTACAGGATACAAACACATCAACATCTGTTGTCAAGCAATGGTAGAGTAACAAATATAAACACAAACACATACACACACACATATGTATAGGATTGGCTTTTTTCAGTTTCTTTCTAGCAAACCACTCACAAGCTGTGTGTTTTGAAAGATAAGTAGTAACAAGTGAGTTAAACAACATGCACCCTGACTATATTTACACTAGATAGGTAACCTTCAATCCCCTTGACACCAGCACACCTGTTACTGCCCTCTTTCTTGTTAACTCTCTCTCTCTGACTGGGTAACCATGTACCTCCTTCACAACAAGATACCTGTTTCAGTCTGTCTGTCTATCTATCTCTGTCACACTTTAACACTATTATCTGACACAAGATCAACTCTCTCAATGCCCTCCCCCCCACTCTCAAAGGTTCCTTGTCCTGCAAAGTTACTTGGTGACCTTGCTAGTGCTGGCGCCATGTAAAAAAGCACCCAATCCACACTGTAACATGGCTGACATTTGGAAGGACATCCAGCTGTAAAAACTATGCCAAAACAGATGCAGAAGTATGGTGCAGGATTCTGCCTGGTCAGCTCCTGTCAAACTGTCCAACCCATGCCAACATGGAAGACGGACTTTAGATGATGATGATAATGATATAGGTATGTATATGTGCATGTGTGTATTTATATGTGTGTATATATATGTATATATATATATACATACATAATATATATATTATATATATGTATGTATATATGTATGTATGCCTGTATATGTGAGATAATAGTTTCACTTTTAACACATAATACTGAAATAGTGGAGGAGATATGATATTGCTTTGGGCTTGCAGTAGGCAAGAAGTAAAAACGTCTTGTGGCCTATGACACTACATGGACCCTAAGTAAGGCATGTGTAAAATTTGAATGAAATTGGTTGTGTAGTTCTCAAGTTTTAGAGATTCACACAGACACACAGACAGACACACGTTCTCACCTTTATATATATATATATATATATATATATATATATACATATATATATACATATATATAAATTTAAAGAATGGAATAAACGCATATTATAACTGCATACTTTTATTCTGACATATGTTTCGAAGAATTACAATTTATGCGATATATGTGTGT
>NC_068984.1:68683249-68692065 GCF_001194135.2 Octopus bimaculoides
TTTTATCAAAAATATAATTGGCTTAAAGAAAGAAAAGGACATTTGTGCGAAAATGGAAATTAGGCCAATGATTAATTTGAAATCTAAAAACACAGAATGCTAAAAATAGTACACAGTCGAATTTAATTTAAATTTACACAAATTACTATTTTGTTAAAAATCAGAATTAACAACTGAGGTGCATTTTGTTTTTGTAAAACTTCCCTCAACCCATAAAGACATTCAATTTGCAGAGAATACCTAGTTATTTCTTAATTAAGTGGATTCATTTTATTGTTTTACTTGCTGGATTTGATTGCATGAATTTCTAGGATAAATTCAGTTTGAGTGCATATGTGTGCTCAGAAACAAGTTTTGATATCTAAAAATAATAATTTCATTGGCATCAGTTGCCATTAGTTTCAATTACTTTCAAAAATGTATTATTTAAAACTTCTTTTTCTTCCCTAAAATAGGAAATATACACACATACATACTTACAAGCATACATACATACGTACAGGCATACATATATACATACATGCATCTACATATGTATGTAGCTATCCTGATCTCTCTCTCTTTTCTCTTTCTCTTTCCCTCCCCCTCTCTCCCTCTCTCTCTATATGTATATATATATATATATAAATATAAATATTTACTATAAATATATGAATATTATGATAAATAATTAAAGTGAATTTCAAATTCCAATTAAATTAGAAATATTGCATTTCAATATTTTATAAACAATTTCATGCACAAGAATATGCACTAAAACTAACAGTATTTATTCCTGTTTGTTGTTGCTGTTATTACTGTTGTATTAGCTGAGATATTAAGTTTTCCTTTTCTTTCTTATAAAGCAATGCTTCTTGTTGTATAAATTTCGTTTAATCATAATATTATTGGTCTTTATACATATTTGCTCCTGAAGGTATGAATTTAAAAATACATCCAAATATGAATTAGAAAAATTTATTTAAATTGGATATAGAAAAATGTCTGTTTTATTTTTAAAAAAATCATTACTTTGATATTGCTGTACATCTAGGCCAATGCTTTTGTGGATATTTAAGTTAGTATTGACATATTTAAGGTAAGAAGTATCATAAAGCAAACTAGAACAAATGAAGTACTGTGAAGAAATTTAGAAATAAAAAATATTTGCCTTGGATTATATGGGAGATAACTTTCGGCATGTTTTGGTTTATCAAACCTCCTCAATGAGGAATGTCAGACTTGTTTCAACTACCAGATAGTTCAGAAGAATATATGGATGGCACAAGATATATTACTACTTTACTATAAACATGCATGGGTTATGAAGAAATTTGTTAAGGAGCCATGTGTATCTGGATTTAATCTACTTACACAACATATTAAGCAAATGTTTAACATAGCACCCCTGTTGTACTCTTTCACCTCAACTTTCTCTCACTCTTTCTTCCTGTTTCTTGGTGTCCCGACAGCTGGGGGGAACACATACGACATAGAAACTAGGAAACTAGGCCCATGAGCCTGGCTAGGCTTTGAAAAGGCGAGGAAAAAAAATGTACAAGCATGAATAAATATGTGTGTGTGTATGAATGTGTATAAGTATGTATGTATATATGTGTGTGCACACACACACACACACATATATATATAGATATATATATGTGCGATGAGTTTCTTTCAGTTTCTGTCTAGGATTTGGTTGGCCTGAGGCTATAGTAGAAGACACTTGCACAAGGTGCTATGCAGTGGGACTGAACTCAGAACCTTGTGATTGGGAAGCAAGCTTCTTACCACAGCCACTCCTGTTCCTATATATATATATGCCCATATTTACGTACATATACCTCCAGCCAGCTTCTCTGCCAGCTATTTCTGGACAGATTGGTAGGGGGAAGTAAGATCCTCCTTCAAAGTATCCTATCAGAAACCACTATCATTAAATTTTCTGCCTGCTTTTCCAAGTGCAACTAGCTGAGACTTTGGATATTATCTCATTATTGGTCCACCCTTAATCCTCCCGCTACTTGACTTGGCTTGAAGTGTCTATCATGCAATTCTTTCTAACATTTTTATCGCATGTTTCAAGTACCGGAGCTGTAACTTTTCAATATGGAGAAACAGCAGCTTGACCTGAAGAGACTCCCTGATCTCTTAGTTGCAAACCCTGTTGAGTAACCTTACTCCAGAGACACTTTGGAGTAAGCCCATTTAGGCCATTTGCATTTGTGATTCTACTCTTTCAGCCATTATTTAGCATTCATGATCATAGTGGAGGTGTGTGCCTCAGTATTAGGGTGTTAGACTCATGATTGTAAGATTGCAGTTTTGATTCCTGGACTAGGTGATGTGATGTGTTCTTGAGCAAAACTTTTTGTTTCATGATGCTCTAGTCCACACAGCTGGCAAAAGTGAGTAATCCTGTGATGGACCAGCATCCCATCCATGTGGGTAATTCATATGCCATGGAAACCAGCCCTTATCAGTCAGCATGACTTGAGGTTACTTTTACTTTATTCATAACCATAGGTGAGGATAAACATAGAAACTAAACTGACGATAGTGATCGGAATGAGAATCACAAAAGGTAGCTTAAATCAATCTTGGCTTATTTTTTATGTCTTGCAAGTACTTAGTGACCCTGTCAGTGCAGGTGCCACTTAAAAGCACCCAGTCCACATTGTAAAGTGGTTGGTATTCAGAAGGGCATCCAGCTGTAAAAACCTTGCCAAAACTCACCTTGCCTGTGCTTGTGTCACAAAAAAAGCACTAACTCTACTTTGCTGAGTGGTTGGTGTTATGAAGAATGAACATCCAGCAGTGAAAATCCTTCTGAAGCAGTCACAGAAGTCTGGTGCAGGCTCAGCCTGGCAGGCTTGTGTAGTGCCATCTCACCCATGCTAGCATGGAAGACGGACATTAAACAATGATGATGATGATGATGATGATGATGGTGGTGGTTGTGGTTGTTGTGGTGGTGGTGGTGGTGGTGGTGGAAATTGCAGACATTGGTCATTCCATTTTTGATGTAATAATGCAAACTCCTCCTGAATCACAACTCTTTATGGACTGGTGCTATTCCCAAATTTCTGCAGTTCTAAATGCATATGAAAGAGCATTTCCACAGAATATGATATCTGTCAATCACTGGAAAATTTTAGTATTAAGAAATAAACCTCATCACTGAAACTAATAAAATTCACATCAGTTTTACTCTGCAGCAGTTGATTTTGATAATGTGGAATTGTAATATCTGTTCAGATATAGGTGGATACAATTACGCTAGGTAATAAAGTATTTGTCCTTGGGTAGCAACTGCCATTTCCTACTTGTTTACCCATAGAAACTATGAAAAATGGCTAATATTTCCTTTAGACTTTGCTTTTGTTATATTTATTCAAAGACCAAAGAATCCCTTGACGATGATGCTCCCCCATGATGGTCATGATCAGAGATGCACATATTGTCAGCCACTAACGAACATGGTCAAGTGGTTATGGTCAAGCAGCTCTGTCAAGCAAATCTGTGGTGTTGAGTGAACAATTTACTATAACAATATTTCTGCTTCAGCAACTCAGCACTAAATCTGTCTGAAATGTAATGGAAAATAGGTCAGTTTCAAGACATTGATATCCAGGTCACAGAAGGAAAGTCTGAAGGGAATTGTAGTCATTTCTTTTGATTTCTAGATAGAAGTAAATAGGAAATAATACTTATTGACCAAAAACAAAATCAAATAAAAATTTTGTTACACAATATTATTGAATGGGAAGAGCAGAAAGAGTACTGATTTGGGAACATGAGAAAATTGAAAATAGATAGGATAATAAATTACAAGTGTCTAATTCTTCAGCTCAATGTCTTATTACACTTCTATGTCATAAATTTTGCTACCTTCCTGAAAGCAAATTATATCAAAATAAAAGTTTACAGGATGCAGGCATGGCTGTGTGGTAAGAAGTTTGTTTCTCAACCACATGTTTCTGAGTTCAGTCTCACTGTGTGGCACCTGGGGCAAGTGTTTTCTACCACAGCCATGGTCCCACCAAGTTTTTATCAGTGGATCAGATAGACAGAAACTGAAAGAAGACTTGTATATAAATACATGTGCGCGTGTGTGTGTGTGTGTGTGTGTGTGTGTGCGTGTGTGTGCGTGCGTGCATGTAAGTGGGGGTGGTGCGTTTTTGTGTTATGTCTGTCTCGCACTGCTTGACAACAAGTGTTGGTTTGTTTACATCCCTGTAACTTAGCAGTTCAGCAAAATTACTAGAATAAGCACTAGAATTTAAAACATAAGTATTTAGAATGCTTTGTTCAACAAAAGTCCTTCAAGCATGGTCGAGTTTGGACGAAAAAATAACAAATAAAATGTAAAGATTTAAATAATGTAAAAGAATGATACATTTCATAAGCATTTCAAAACATTCTATTTTTTCAGATTTCACAATTCAATAAATGAAGTTAATAAAATTCTAAAGCATAATTTTATTCACTGCTATTTTGGATAGAGTTGATGAGCAAAAGTATTTTTGAAATATTCTGTGTGTTCATTTGAAAAATTAGTGTCATGTCAGACCATAAATAATCTACTCTATGGTTTCATTCTGGTGTTAGTGGAATTGGCTCAGTCAACAACCTGTAACAATGTACTATGAATGAGTATAGTACATTGTTGAAAGAAACTGGAACGCTGCTTAAGTGGTGATCAATGAGTGTTTTGTTAATATGTTAGATTCCACATCACCTTGTCTCGGTCAAATGTGATGATGATGATGATGATGATGATGATGATGATAATGATGATGAGCATCGTCATTATCGTCATTGTTGTTGTTGTCATCATTATCATCATCATCATAGTTCATTGTCATTGACAACATCTTCGTCATCATTGTCAGCGTCATGATCATGATGATCATCTTCATCTTCATCATCATCGTCGTCATCGTCAGCATCATCATCATCATCATTTAATATCTCATCTTCTATGCAGGATAGTTTGACAGTACCCAATGATTTGGAGACTGCATCCTGCACCAACGTCTGTTATTTTGGCATGGGTTCTATAGTTGCATGTCCTTTCTAATGCCAACCACTTTACAGAACACATTGAATACTCTTTCCATGGCACCAGTACTTGTAGGGTTGTCATGTAATGCATAAGACTACAACATTAAAATATCCTTTTGACTGAATAAGAGTAAACCAATAAAAAAAATGGCTTTATACTGAAAAGCTGGAATACAATATAAGGGACAGGAACAGGTTTCTTTCCCTAGAAAATATATATGACTATGGATTTCTTGTATTCTATAAGGACAGGAAGGAGAAACTGTAATGGAACTAAGGAGATAGATGGAGATGGTGGTGATGATGTGTGCCTTCAAGGTCAAGAAGGTGAATAGAACAAAGAGGGCATAGAAGATCAAGATAGGGGTCGGCCGATATTACAAGAGTGTGTTGCTTGGTACCTTGCGGTATTCAAGAAGACCTGTACTCCACAGTGGAAGTGTTAAGGTTGGACCCCTGGTGAAGGGGATTGGCCTGCAATAGTTCTGTACCAGTGCCACATAAAAAGCATTCATGCCGGTGCAAAGTAAAATTACACACGCAGTGCTATGTAAAAACATCCAGCACACTCAGTGAAGTGGTTGGTATTAGGAAAGGGTTCCAGCTGTAGAAGCAATGCCAAATCAGACTGGCGCCAGGTGTAGCTCTCCAGTTTGCCAGTTCTGGTCACACCATCCAACCCACGCAAGGCTGGACAACAGATGTTAAATGATGATAATGATGAGGATGTTGATGAAGCAGGGAGATTGAGAGTTAGTTAAAGACAGAATGTGGTAGGGGTGAATGTAGTGAACAGTGTACAAAGGTAGAAGGTTGGTCAATGGTAAATGAGAGTCAGAAGCAAGGTAGGAGAGAGGAAGTGATGACTGGCAGCATAGACAGTGTGAAGAGCTGCAAAGAAAACAAAATAGTATTACAGTAGAAAGAGGGAGAATGAGAAGAGAAAGAGAGATGATCAATGGGTGGGTGGGTGACTGGTAGGTTGGTAGGTAGGTAGGTTGGTTGCAAATTTAATAATAAAAATAGTAACAGCGAAAATCCATTTCTTTCAAAAATATCAAATTTTGAAGCAGATTTAGACTTAAAACTATTAGAAAATCACGTAACCACTACAAATAATTTTTCAGTAATTTTAATTTGCTTGTTGGCAAATTTTGTGATTCAAACAAACTGAATGAAAAAGAAAAAAGTAATAAATAAAATAGTAATAATTCAAGGGTAAAAAATAAATACCAAAATTATTTGCTTTGATCTTTAAATTCGAAAAGTGTTAAGATAAATCTATTAAATTCTGTAATGATACCACTTGGAAAATTTAAAGTAGGTTTTTCTAGAACCAAACACTAATAATAACACTTTCTTATTTATCTAGAATAATGATTTATAGCAATAATGTTGATGATGATAATAATAATAATAATAATAATAATAATAATGATGATGATGATGATGATGATGATAAAAGTTGTTGCTGCTGCTACTGCTGTTATTATTATTATTATTATTATTATTATCATTATTATTATTAGTAGTAGTAAAACTTCTAAAAATGATTATGTCTTACAATGCAAGAAAAATAATTTTTATTTGTTATCACCCCAGGTCAAATAAGAGAGAAGACATGAAGTATCAAAACGTAAAATAATTATAATACATTTGTGTCTGTGTATGTGTGTGTGTGTGTGTATGCATATGCATATATATACTTACACACAGATGCACACACATAGAATCACACACACACACTCATATATATACATATATATATATATATATATATATGTCTTGTAATTAACTATCAATGGTTATCATCATTATTCAGCATCCACATTCCATTCTTCAATAAGTGGATGTTTTTACAGGATCTGAGAGGTCGAAAGACTGCATCATGTTCTAATGCCTGCTTTTGGTTGGTTTGTGTGGTTGCATCCCAAACACTTTACTGCATATTCTTGGTGCTTTCTTTATGATACTTGCATTGATGGGATTATTTGCTGCCCACAAAACTGAAATCCACTACAACTGAGTGCCACTACAGAAGAGAGGGAAGTGGCTCTATGCTATAAGATAATGGGTTAAAGTATAAGAGAAGGTACCAGGATAGAATGTTTCTGGCTGTAGAGGAACAACATGGTTATATATATTACAGAAGATAGGACGTGAATGGCTAGGGAAGAGATGGTTAGAAAAGTAGTAATGATGAGACGTAAGTATGGTGTTGGAGGAGAGATATGTTGGTGAGTCAAGGGTTGTTCAAGGTAAAATTTGGTTTGTGGGGACAATATTATGAATGTTAAATGGACAAGTGAAAAATTCTGGGATTATGAAGGATAAATGGTATCAGAGAAAAGTTGGTGAAGTATGCAGTTCAGCTTACCTTTAATTGCAGAAGAATAATGCAGTTAGAGGGATGATGGGCTGCAGGAATGTCTTGCGAAGAAAACCAAGCAAGGGGTCCAGTTGGACACATCATGTCTCTGTGATCTCAGTTTTGCTGAGATGGTGAGGTCTTTTCAAGGATTGCTTATGGCCAATTAAACTGGTCTTTTGTCATCTCTTTGTGAGGTTCATGGTCTTGAGATCAGCCTTCACCAATTTGTCCATGTCTTCTTGCTTCCCTCTCTTCCACACGCTTCTTTTATAAAATGATCTCTATACAACTGTCCTCATCCATACATACCTCATATACATACCAGCTTGGTCTCTATCTAGTACACTAATCTGATTCCACTTTTTGCTCAGAGTTTTTCTCACTACATTTGTACAATCTCATTGATGCATGCTTAAATTGCACATTCAACAGAGCATGCTATCTTCATTTCTTTCCAGTCTTAAGTCTTCTGCATCCAAGACTCATGTATCACTACCATGTAGCATTGCATGCTAGTGCAACATTGTGCTAACACAAACATCACCCAATCTGCTCTTTATCTCAGGGAGAAGGCCTTTGTTGCCAGCAGTAGTATAAGCTCCTTTAACTTTATCCAACTCATTCTTAACCTGGCTGCTATATTTTGGTGCACTTACCTCCTCTGCAAACTACATCTTCACGGTAACAAAAGCTGTCGACTACTTCTAGTGAATCATCTAGGAACTTAAGAGAATCTATTTATCATATGTTCATGGTATATATTACATCAATGCATCTGTTACATATGAGGCTAACATTCTCTCTTAGTCTGCCTGTGATTCCACAAAATCCCTTGTGTCTCCATAGCTTGCAATGGGCACAGCATACCTACTCCTTATCTGCATATCGAACAAGGCCATTTCTTTGAGGATACCAGGGTCCTGTCTACATTTCTATTTATTAAAACCATCCTCTACCCTAAGTTTACTTTAATGGCTCTTGATTCTCAATTTAAATTTCAAGCCTGGAATTTTTTTTCTAATTCTCTTATGCCGTTTCTCTCAAGAGGCAATGAAATCCTCCGTGCCATCTCCATCACTTCAGTGTTCTGGAATGGAGGAATTGGTTGCCACTTGGCAGAAACGGCTGTAAGGAACTTGCGCCTACAGACAATCTGATCTTTTGCTCTTTACTGTAATACCAGTACATGTGTGTGTAACACATGGTTATTATATATGTACGTATTCTTTGGAATAAATAGACATACTAGAATATCTACCGGCTGATGTATGTCTTTTTTGTATCCTCTCCATTTTCTTATTTGCCATATACATACATACATACAAACATATATATGTATATATATATAAGCACACACACAAATATATATATATATATATATATATATATATATATACAC
>NC_068984.1:68693644-68696646 GCF_001194135.2 Octopus bimaculoides
TGTATATATGTGTATATATATATATATATATATATATATATATATACATAAATATGTATATATAAAATGTATATATGTGTATATATATATATATATATATATATATATGGTCGAAACTTCAAAGTCACTACCAATAATCTTGTTTAAGAACAATTTATATATATAATACTATATTTGCCTATATATTCATGCATATGTGTATGTGTTTGCATGTTCATATGCGAGTATATGCACGTGTGCATATATATGTGCATGTGTTTGTGTGTGTGTGCGTGTGTGTTTGTGTATGTGCGTGCGTGTGTGTGTATGTGTGTGTGTGTTTGTGTGTGTATGTGTGTGTATAGACAGATAGATAGATATAAAGAGTCAGAAAATATTATTATTATTTCAAAGTTAGACTGCTGTGAGAATGACATAGCAAATGAATGTAAAGCTTATCAAATTAGTATTGAGCTTTATGAATTTCCTCTTTGATTGATATGAACTCCTGCTGTTTTGCATGCACTGTCTACAACCTTTGCATGATTATGTCTCATAGGTATCAGAATTTATCTATCATTTCATGTAATTAACTTGTTGTAGGTTAAAGTTCAACAAAAGGTTTGCATGTATATAACTAATAATCTTGTAAGAGAATCTCATGCACTTAAAGTGATAACTCTTTATCACATTGCTAGAAAAATCTTGCAAAATCTTACAAAGAAAGAATATAGCCTAAAGCTAGAAATATAAGGAATTATTTCAGTTTGTTCTTTCAACTCCTTTCATTTTGAGAGTTTAATGTCAAGATGATAATCTGCCTATATATCTGTTCTGTATTGTAGCATAGAGGTAAGCTCTTAAGAAGATTATTGCTATGCTGTATCTTCTGTCTTTTACTGGTTTCAGTACCAATTTGGAGAATTTTAGTTGACTGAAACCACCACAGTCATCATCATCATCATCATCATCATCATCATCATCGTCGTTGTCGTTTAACGTCTGCTTTCTAGGCTAGCATGGGTTGGACAATTTGACTGAGGACTGGTGAACCAAATGGCTACACCAGGCTCCAATCTAATTTGGCAGAGTTTCTACAGCTGGATGCCATTCCTAATGCCAACCACTCCGAGGGTGTAGTACTTATTATTTTTCATAAAGCCTGGTTCTTATTCTGTTATTCACTTTTGCTGAACTGCAAAGTTTTGAATATGTAAATACACCAGCACTGGTTGTCAAATGGAGGTGGGGACAAACACACACACACAAACACACACATAATGTGCTTCTTTCAGTTTCTGTCTACCAAATCTACTCACAGGGTTTTGATCAACTCAAGATTATAATATAGTGGGAGACATTTACCCAAAGTGCCACACAGTGGGACTGACTCCAGAACCATGTGGCTAGGAAGGAAACTTCTTGAACTGGAATTATATCACAGGTTTTCTAATACGGCTCTGGTTCCCAGATGCTGAGAGGTGTAGTTTCTTTTCCTCAACTTCTGTTGTTACATGTTTCTCTGATTGTTGATTGTTGTTTAAAAATCTTGTCAGTCCTGATCAAGTAGACTTATGGTTACAGATATATCATTTGTGATCATCACATTTTTTTATTCAAGCATAGTGTATCTAAGAAGTTAGAACTTGAATGCCTTCAATCTAGGCTGACCAGAGGCCACATAATAACAACAGCAACAGCAACAACAACAACAACAAAATATTGAATAGAAGTTAACTCATTAGCTTGTTGCTGTTGTTGTTGCTATTTAGCTCTTATCTACCTGTACATTACATTGATCACCCCCATTAAACCACTAAATTATCTCTACTTCACCACCATACATCGTTCACTCTCTCCATACACTATGCTTCCTGTGTCTCCCACCACTCAGGCAACCCATCCAACCACACATCATCTCTCTCTCGTTCCCCTCTCCCTCTCTCTTTCTCTCATTTTCATCCTTCCCCTGTCTACAGTCTCAACCTTAGTATTCCATTACTCTTTACTCCCATTTATCATTGTCTCCTCATCCATCATTCATTACATCCATCCCTCAACACTTGTTCATCATTCATTATATTCATACATTTCTGACCTCTCATTCTCCAGTACAATCTTGCTACCCACCTACACTCATGGTTACTTTGTCTCCACTCAATTAAACTGTAGAACTAACATGATAGAAAAGGACTGAGGATTAAGCCTTGATAAATTCCTTACCATCATCATTAGCTATGACAGTGAAAACTTTATCTTGCATTTCAGAATTTAGTTTCGTTTTTGCTGTATACTTCCTTTATGGCGATGGTGATGCTGATTCTGTAGACTAATTCTTACCTAGAAGAGTCGATGGCATTAACTGCATGGTAATGTTGGTAGAGGACGAGGTTGATTTTGCAGAGCCTTTCTCTCCTATCGTTTGATTTCTTCTTTTGGTGGCTTTGAAATTTTTGGTTCTGATGGTGATGGATCACCAGCACTTGGTACTGTCCAGGGTTTATATTTCAAATGACACAGGCTCAATTCCAGTGGCTTTCAATTCATTGTTGAAATCAACGACTCATTTTACTTGCTGTATCTTTGTACATAGCTTGTACAGCGCATACAAGTCACCTGTTTATCTACACCTAGTATCTTTAGTGCCCAACAGATTACAGAGCATAGTGTACTGTCAAAGGTCTTCTCTAACTCAATGAATGAATACCAGCTATAGGGGTTAGGGTTAGCCAAGTATTTCTCTTGCAGTTGTCTTCTTAGCAGGGCTGCATTTGTGCTACCCCATCTGAGCATGAAACAAAGGTACAAATCATATGGATTAACTCTGTTTCTCATGAATTGTGATTTGGCTCTCTGTGATCTTTATAGCCTGATCCAACAATTTGATACCTCTATAATTTCTCCTTGGTAGAGCATCATCTTTGACCTTGTAGTGGGTGGTTATATATATGTAGGAGAGAGAGAGAGAGAGAGAGAGAGAGAGAGAGAGAGAGAGAGAGAGAGAGAGAGAGAGAGAGAGAGAG
>NC_068984.1:68696727-68698223 GCF_001194135.2 Octopus bimaculoides
GAGAGAGAGAGAGAGAGAGAGAGAGAGAGAGAGAGAGAGAGAGGAATGTTGGTACAGACAGCATTCTGAACCGAAAATAATACAATAAACAGGGAAATAATGAAGGGATGATTGGCAAAATTACTGTTCAGATTTTATAAAACAAAAATAATTAAACCAATTTACAGCAACACATCATGCCCAATTCTGGCTGTGTGTTTATAAATCCCATCATTATAGATAGATATTTTTGCTATATATTCATGTGCCTGAGATAATCTTTATATTAGAAGGCACCCTATATACTGTGCTGTGAGATGGAATCTGGAACCAAATGATTGTAAAGCACACTTTATAAGCACACAACTATACTTGCAATTGTACTTGTTACTGAATATTAATGGTATAGAGAAACAGTAAGGCATATAAGAGGAGTGGCGGTTTTAGAAATTTGAACATCAGATAACAAAAATAGTACAATATTTGTCTCTCTTTGCTCTAGATTTTGATTTTATAGTCATTGTCATATTCAGTTTCTAATTTTTATTCTTCAAACATTAATAAAATAAATAGATGCAATATATTATGAAGACAATTTAATGTATTATATGTAAAAAAAAATAATAGCTGCTCTTGTGTCCATGTAAGAAATGTCTGTCTATCATATGAAAATTGTTTGTTCAAAATAAAACTGTCTGATATATTAAAATCAATCTGAAAACTAAGGAAGAAAAAAAAATGTTCCTCAATAGACTGAGAACAGTGCACAATAGTTACAGGACATAACATCATAGAAGTATTGGGAATATAACTGAAATGAAATTGAAATAAAATAAAAACTGGTACATTTGTGACTGAGAATAAACATAAACAGACATATCAAATATAAATATTTGAAGAGGAAGCAAAGATAAAACAAGCTAGAAGAGACCTAAGACAAAAGATAATATCCAACTATTAAATAAATAATAAAAACAACAAAACACTTAAATTGAGGAGGAAGATTGAAATAACATATGTTTGATATTTTAATTCCTTTCATTTTAATCTAATTTTTTATTCTTCTCTACCCAAATTAATAGGTTAGAAATTTAAGAAAGATATTTTTAAAAAAATGCAAATAAAGAGGAAAAAATAATCTTGTATTCTATTTAAATAGTGAATCATGAATAGACTAACCTAGACATATTGATACACAAAGAAGAATATATATTTGAATTTCAAATGTCTTGTGAATAGAAATGGCTCTTTGAAAACAGAAGGAATAATAAAACTAACTACATAATGTTTAATTAACAGGCAAATAGCAAAAACAGTTCGTAAGTATACATACACATAATACATATGTATGTATGTACATATGGGTGTGCTGTGTGTGTGTGTGCATGCATAAATAGACAAATAAACAAATATATATACATATACACACATATAAATACACACTTTTCTCTCTGTCTTCTATCTCACTCTATGTATATATATATATATATATATATATATATATATATATATATATA
>NC_068984.1:68698567-68701011 GCF_001194135.2 Octopus bimaculoides
ACACACACACACACACACACACACACACACACACACACACACACACACACACACACGTATATACATATGGATCAAAACTGTCTGATTCAAATTCGCTGGTACATTTGAGTTTCAAGCGTGATGCTAATCGTTAGCCATTTTGAATTTGAATGACATTAGTTGATTGTTATTACCGTAAGGTGTGCTGCAAATGGTCAAGGAAGGTTGCGCAGTGCCGTGGTATTAGTGCCTCTACACACCCACATATAGAACAATATACTTGCACATGCTACCCCTTGCTGCTTCCCCCAACAACTTGACCAATTTCCTAATCACCACGTGATATATTTGTTGTCCTCCACGTAGTCAATTTTCTGTTCACCATGCAGTATTTTCCAACTAACTGTTACCCATATACCAACATCAAGCCACAACAATGCATAACGATCAACTTCTGGCATTCAAATTCAAAATGTAGTAAATAATATATAGTCACTGGTGTAAAGGTAACACACTTAGTCGCATTAACAAAGAGATGTGGGTTCAACTCCCATGTGGATAGGAAGGCCTTCTTTTTCTGTCGAGGGCTTTATTAGATTATTTTCTTTAGTAATTACATGGTGATCGCCATAAGCTTTAAGCTTGAATAAAGATTATTATTATTTACAGGATTGTAAACTCGACACCGTATAAAAACCATTCGCACCGAAAGCATATATATATATATATATATATATATATATATATATATATATATATATATATATATATATTATAATAATAATAATAATGATACAAATAATATGTGAGCATATGCATATATACGTACATGTATGTACATACTTACATCTACATGTATATATAGATGCATATGTGGGTACAGGACGTTGCAAGAAAAAACATGGACAAAATGATAAACAGAGCACAGAAAACACACAGGCCACATAGAAAACATTTCCTTCATCAGCTGCTACTATTGTAAAACTAAGCGTTTCGAAGAGTTAGGGCAGGACGCATTGTTAGAATGGCTCTTCCCACGGAGACAAATTAAATTTGTAACGTGGGGAAATGTAGTGGCGGACAGAAACCAAGACAGAAAAACGAAACAGTGAAAATAAACACGAAAGGCTATACGACCAGACGTGAAAAAATATGTGTATACTGAACGCTGTGATGCGACGAACTGGAAGGAAGAGAGAAGAAAAAAGTTCGTGCGAGCTTGGCGATGGCCAAGATAGGAAAGGAAGAAGTAGCCGGATACATGTGACCAATGAGGGGTAAGGAGAAAGAATGGTGGAGGGAGAAAAAGGGGAAGAAGTAGAATATAGGTGAGCAACGAGAGCCAGGGAGGAAGAGAGAGATATAGTAGTAAAGGGGAGAGGCAAAGAACAACAGAAGGAAGAACGAGAGAGGGAGAAAGATACAAAGATAGATAGAATCGCATCAGAAATATAAAGTTAAAACTTACTTGAAAAGATGACGCGTGTGTTAGATCATGTAATAATACAAATAATATGTGAGTATAAGCATATAAACGTACATGTATGTACATGCCTATATCTACATATATATGTATAGATGCATATCTGGGTACAGGACGTTGCAAAAAAACGTGGACAAAATAATAAACAGAGCACAGAAAACACACATGCCACATAGAGAACATTTCTTTCATCAGCTGCCACTATTCTAAAACTAAGCGTTTCGAAGAGTTGGGGCAGGAGGCATTGTTAGAATGGCTCTTCCCACGGAGACAAAATAAATTTGTAACGTGGAGGAATGTAGTGGAGGACAGAAACCAAGACAGGAAAACGAAAGAGTGAAAATAAACACGAAAGGCTATACGACCAGACGTGAAAAAATATGTGTATACTGAACGCTGTGATGCGACGAACTGGAAGGGAGGGCGAGAATCACTCTCTTTTAGTGCCTTATTACTTAACATAGTCACCGGTTTGATCTCCACTCATTTACTTATTTTTCTATAATTTTCGTTGCGTCTTGCAACCTCTTCAATAGTCGTTAATATAAAGTTCTACTTGGTGAATCGTAGTTAAAAATATAAAAAAGAGAAACAAGGACATCATTTTTATGTTGGAATATATATAATTTTTATGAAATAAAATATTTACATAATGGACCAGTTTCGCATATGTTAATCATTATTAAGTAGTTAATGATAATATTATCTCAGGGTACCATAATAATTTTACCTTCCATGTTAGTGGGAGAACAAATATCCTAACATAAAATGAAATTTTATTAATGACTGCATGAAATTATATCGTTATCACTAACCGTTTAGTCATGATTATCAAAAGCGAAACTGGTCCGCTATATATATTTTATTTCATAAAATAATATTTTTCCAACATAAAATTTCTATAATTTTTATTATATATATATGTGTGTGTGTGTGGATGTGTGTGTGTGTGTGTGTGTGTGTGTGCGCATGTGTGTGTGTG
>NC_068984.1:68701541-68704346 GCF_001194135.2 Octopus bimaculoides
TATATATAAATGTTTATATGTCAATATATGTGAAAGAGTAAAGGGAAAAGATCCCCTTCAGTCATGGATGACCATGGTATTGCACCTAGAAATTTACCCTCCGAGGCACGGGCAAGGCTATTTATTGAAGACCAGCAGTTGCCATGCATACAATTCTCCCCTCTTCACGCCACCGTTGTTATCCAAGGGAAAGGCAAAGACCGTTACAGTTTGGCACCAGTGATGTCACAACTCCTTTCTACAGCTGAGTGATCTGAAACAACGTGAAATAAAGTATGTTGCTCAAGAAAACAATAGACAACCTGGTCTGGGAATCAAACTCTCTACCTCATAACTATGAGTCTGATGCTGTAACCACTGAGCCATGCACCTTAACATACACACAGCCCGGTGCGGGAATCTATATAAGTATACTAGCAGAGATACCCAGCGTTGCTAGGGATTAACATGGCATAGCTTGTATATATACAACAGTTATGTTGAAACGTGATACGAGAAAGTGCAGCGTTGACAACAAAACGTTTGTGGAGTAAATGATGGGCTAATTCGTCTAAGCGACATGTCATGCATCCATTTGGTGGATTCCCGGCCCTAACCTGTCATGGAAAATTGAGGTGCGAGATATGTGATTTTTGAACGCATGATGTAATCAAATAAAAAGACAATTGTACGTTAATAATGAAATGCCAATAAAATAAGGTAAATAATATCAATACATTAGCAAATTTCAAGAAATACATACAATGGACTGAGATGACACGGTTACGTTAATTAAATGTCAATAAAGAACATTAATTAAAATCAGTTTTAAAAGGATGAAGAACTTTCAGCAGATTAATCGCGCTGGATGTAAGGGAGACTTCGCAAAGAGTTACCTCCTTTGTCTAAGTAACCCAGGAAAGGCTGTTTTCTGCTCCAAGAGGGCCCGTTACTCTTTATGTGAAAAATTTTAAGAATCTAAAACTATCTCTGGACCGTAAGTAATGTATGTTCCCAGTTTGGAGAAAATCAGATGTGAGCTTCAGACGTTATGCGGGTTTACACACACACACACGCACACACAGACAACCTGCCTTATATATATATATATATATATATATATATATATAGATATCTCTGTCTCACTATCTATCTATCTATCTATTTATTTATATATATAGGTATACCTCACCATTTGAAATTAATTGGTTCCGGGAGACACAACTTAAATCAAATTAACTTGTCTCTTGGCTAGGCTAGGCCGAATTTACTTGTCTCTAGGCTAAACCGATAATAACCATTCCCATTTCTGTACTTTATTTATGAATGTATTTTGAATAATGCATGGTTAATAAAAATCTATTTTAAGCATACAAACAAATATTTTTATTTTTTAATACAGTAAAAAGAAAGTAATCTAAATTTACGCATACAATTTGACGGTGCTTACTATACATCACGGGCGCTTTATTTATGAATGCAGTTTGCAATAAGACATGGTAAAATGAAAGCCTTTCTTTTAGTTAAAAAATGAAACTCAGTAATAATTATTATTTTGCAATAGTAAAAGAAAACTAAATTATTTAAAATTTACCTATAAGTACATACAATTTGGTGGTTTACATCACAGATGTAGATGGCTGTGGATCCTCAACATCAACAGCTGACTCTGGCTGTTCTTGTAAAAAACGCGGTTGAGAGTTCCTTGAACGATCTTCTTCTTTTCCTCAAGAATAACATTATAAGAAGCAAAAGCTTCATGACAAGTCCCCATAATCTTGGAAGAGCGTTGAGCATTTGGATCCATATCCTCAAACGTAGAAAAAACTTTTCCGATATATGCAAATGCTTGCTGCATTTTCTTCATGGTAAAGTGACGTAGCTCATGTTGACTTCCTCTTCTTTATTTTGCTGCTCGTGAAGCTCTATCAAATCCTCGTTCGTCAGAGGCTGCTTGTTTTTATCAAATAAATATGTGAAATCCTATTTCGCCAAATCCATTTCCAGTTCTTTGCTCGTAGTCACCAACGTTTTGTTGATGGCAACATTATCAAACTCCTTAAAATCATTCACGAATTGAGGGCATAGCTTCTTCCATACACCATTCATAGTCGTGCTCTGTGCATCATTCCATTCCATTCCATCCCACTGCTATGTTCTGTCCAGCCAAAAATCACGAAGTGTGATGAACTCATCAAGATCAGCTGCAGTTATTGTTTGCCGCAGCGTACGCTTCATATAGTATCGCTTGAAGATAGCAATTATTCCTTGATCCATCGACTGCAGAAGAGACGTGGTGTTCGGAGGGATGTATAAGATGGCAACATTGGGGTCAGAATGTAGGATGCTTTGCGGGTGGTCAGGAGCATTATCTAAGATAAGTAAAACCTTGCTGCTACCTGTTCGTCAGCTGAAACACTTTCACCTTGCTTATGAATGGAGTGATAACTTCTTCGCTCCTTAAATCTCACGAACCGTCCTTGACTAGTCTGGAACTCTCATCTGAATAGTTTTTCTTCAGGTCCTCAAACAAAGACGTTTTCTCTTGAATGCTTTATTAACTAATAGTAAGCACGCTGGTGATTCAACTTAACAATCCAAAGAGAAAGATTTTCCATTTCTTCAAAGATTTTGCTACTTTTTTTTATTGATGACCGTGTTCTTCATCCCTGGGGCTTCAGATTTGATATGTACTAAAATCTTGGGATCTTTTTTAAAACGGGGGCCACATTTTTCATTAGCGAAACACTTTGAAACTTGGAACACTGGTAGCATGTGTCATATAAAACATCTTTTTCTCTTAGTCTTCTTTTAAAAACAAGAAAT
>NC_068984.1:68704497-68708143 GCF_001194135.2 Octopus bimaculoides
CTAACCCTAACCCTAGGGTTAGGGTTAGGGTTAGGGTTAGGGTTAAAGCAAATTTAAAATGAAAAAAGCAAATAAAACGAAGGTATGGAGATTAAATACGCTTTACATCGCTTAATCAGCCAAATGAGTAAATGTAAACAACTGAATACTTGTCAGTGATTGGTTGAAATTATCGAAATAAGACAATTTTTTACATGAAATAAATTCGAATACAAAAATATTTTTCTGTTCTATAACACAAAATAGATAAGTATACGAAGTTTGAAAGTCTTTCGGTACCAAAAACACTACGTAAAACTAATGAAAAATGTGGCCCCGTTTTAAAATAGATCCAAATCTTGTCCTTATTATGTACAATCGTCGATACAGTGGTCCGACTCATCCCAAAAGATCGTGCAATTGCTACCACTTTTTCACCTTTTTCATGGCGTTTTATCGTACCCAGTTTATCTTCCACGGTTATATCATGACGCTTAACGCTTTCACTATGAATTTGCTTAGGAGCCATGGGGTGAGAATGAAAAAGTAGCCGATAAACGGATGTAAACAACTCTAGATTCAAAACAATTGCGGGAATCACGATTGATAACGACGCCTAACGGCAGACATTGGAACTGCAGTGCAAGAGGAGCTCCGAAAGACCGATAAACAAGACAACACTGCTGAATTCATGATTTCGTTCACTAAGCTACATTACTTTATGGTGTGTATCTTAACATTTGCTGTATGTATTTTAATGACATAGGACTGAGATGGCTGGTGTCTTGCTGTACTCAAGAGGGCCTCTCCTCCACAGTAGAAGTGTTAAGGTCACTACCCCTGCTGAAGAGGATTGGCCTTTAAGAGTCATGTGCCAGTGGAATGCAATAACACATGTAAATTACCCAGCGCATACTGTAATGTAGTTTACGTTAGGAAGAGCATCTAGTAATAGAAACTAATTCAAATGTGACTAGAACCTGGTGCAGCTCCCCCTCTTGCCGGCCCTGGTTAAACCATCAAATCCATGCTAGCATGAAAAAGGGATGTTAAAAGGTGATGATCATAATGATGATATATATATATATATATCTTTAATTAGAGGTTAAATCAGCCTCATTAAGGGATTGCATCATCCAATGAATTACTGGTTTATTACCTAATACTTGTTGTGAATTATAATATTCATAAAACTATAGGTTTATATATAAACCATGGTTTATAAGCATTCAAAGGAAAGTAAGTAAATGGAGATATAGCATTTAATAAAAATTTATTATCTGCAAAAATCAAACATAGTCCCATATGTAAGGGACCATGTTTGAAATTTGCAGATAATAAATTTTCATTAAATGCTATATCTCCATTTTATTACTTTTGAATGATTATATATATATTTATAAATAATAAAATAAATAGAGAAATACAATTGACAACCTTACAATTTAATATGTACCAGTGAAGTGAAGGAATCACTTTTCCCGTCGATATTGTGTCTTACCATGTGTTAGCTGTGAAATAGTCATATTTTTAAATTTATCTCTATAGATTTTCTGCAAGTTACGATGTTTCATAAATGTATATGTCTATGTAAACAATGAGATCAATTATATAAATAATAGGTAATGAGTATATATTCGCATTTCAAGAGCTATTACTCTTTTATCAGTACCTTATCTAACCCAGGAACCCTTTACGGACACATTGCTTAAATATCCACTAGAGTTAGTGGTGTAACACAACTGGACAGACCAATTTGCATATTAAGCACATTCCTGGCAACTGGTATGTAAATTTAACTGAGGTCAGTATATTATGGTTGCAAAAGGTAGTGATTATTTAACCAAAAATACTCTAAAATAATTAGCAAAAGCAGGGTACATGTTACCAGATCATACTTAGTTCTAAGTGAGGGCTATCATATTTTTTTGTTAGTATTAGTGGGAAAAAGCTGAGAGTAGAGGGAGCCAGCATTTTTGGGAGTCAGAGGCTGGACTGTGTCCATGAGTAACTTAATGCTATGCAGTTAAGTGGTGAGAGATGAGAGAAAGAAATTGTATCCTCTAGGTTGCTAGTTGCTTCAATAGGCAGCAATGCATGAAGACATTAACTAATCTTCGCTTAACACAATTTGTTACATTTTTCACAACAGAGGAGACACAGCTAACGCTACCCACCGCATTAAATTAGTTACATGGTGAAGTCCACTAAGAAATTACTACCGTTTTTTTTTACTATAGTATCCAATGTGCTATTCTTTGATTAAGACTGAAACATGTAATTTTAGCAAGAGTTGGTTGCTATTTCAAGCAGCTTGAATGACTACTTAAAGGCGCACTTTTTGTTCTTAGAGGTCTGTACTTTTCTTTGGGTAAATGTTCATGTTTTTAAAATGATTAATCAGCTGAAGTATTTATTTTTTTTCTTTTTAAGGATTATAAAAGGTCGACATCAAGATATGTTGCAATATATTTTATGACAATACAAAATGTCAAGAATTAAGGAACATTAGTTTACATGAGAGATGACTGGTTAAATATTAAATCTGATAAGCTTTTTTTACGAATATCTGAAAGAGCCTTTGCATTTCTTCAAAATCTACAGGGAAAAGTTTTATGATTCCAAGCAACAGGGAATGCATGGTATGAGAAATAGATACTATCTGAGTTTTTATAGTAAATCTTCCATAATTGAAGAAATTTCTATTCTAAGCAGTGGAGTAGCAGAGTGACAGCAGAAACAGAATAATCAATAAATTGCATGAGTAAAACTGGGGAATAAGTACATATCTCACTTCTACCCATAAAGGCTGCCAAACCCATTAATGTGTAATTGCAAAAAAAAAAACAAAAACCAAAAACAACAGAAAAAAGGAAAAATAACAGCACACACACGTGTGTGTGTATGCATATATGTATGTGCATATATTCATAGATGTGGTGTGTGTGTGTGTGTGTGTGTGTATATATATATATGTATGTGTGTGTGTGTATATATATAATTAAGATTCTGTTGAATTAGGTACTTAAATTGTGGCACCTTGTTAGGTCGGTATTATCAGCACATTCGAACAATATTAATTGAATATTGAATACCAAACTCTGTGCAGGAGTGTTTGCACCTGATATTCCTGGCATATGTGCAGACAACGCAACCCAGCTGAGAGAAAATGTTCGCTCTTGGCAGTTCAGATTTGTACTTCGTAAAGGCGCACTCCGTCGGTTACGACGACGAGGGTTCCAACTGATACAATCGACGAAACAGCTTGCTCGTGAAATTAACGTGCAAGTGGCTGAGCACTCTACAGACATATGTACACTTAACATAGTTCTCAGGGAGATTCAGCGTGACAAAAAGTGGGGCAAGATCGACCCTTTGAAATATAGGTATTACTCATTTTTGCCAGGTGAGTCCACTGGAGCAATGTGAAATAAAGTGTCTTGCTGAAGGATACAACGCATCGCCAGGAATTGAACTAATGACCTTAAAATCGTGAGCCAAATGCCCTAACAGCTAAGCCACGTGCCTTCACTGTACTTTGTATAATGGTACTCTCTATTGTATTTCAAAAGTGTAGATTCGAAGGTAGGTGGATAAAATACTCTCTCTCTCTCTCTCTCACACACACACAAATATGTATATATATATTTGTATGTTGTATGTGTAT
>NC_068984.1:68708340-68710419 GCF_001194135.2 Octopus bimaculoides
ATATATATATATGTATATGTATATGTGTGTGTGTGTATATATATATATATATATATATATATGAGTATGTATATGTGTGTGAGTGTGCGTGTATATTTATGTATGTGTATGTGTGATTTTATGTGTGTATATATGTTATCTCACTGTCTTTGTAAATGATTGAAGGTTTTGAATAAAGGTATCAATTACATAGCATGACATTTTAATTCATGCTCATAACAGCTAAAATATACATTAGAAAATGTTACATCTTATGATGAACAGGTTATGTCATGAATAAAAATGGCTGTTGCTAATGTTGCTGTTGTTGAGTTGTTATCTAAGGTTAGGTCACATCACACAAATATATTATTGAAAAAAATCATATACATACATACATACATGCATACATACATACATACATACATACATACATACATACATACATACATGCATGCATGCATGCATGCATGCATACATACATATAAATCAATGAGAAATTTTCTCCTCGTTATAGCTTTTCCTTTAAGGTGGCGAACTGGCAGAAACGTTGGCGTGCCGGGTGAAATGTTTAGCGGTATTTCGTCTGCCTTTACGTCCTGAGTTCAAATTCTGCCAAGGTCAGCTTTGCCTTTCATCCTTTCAGGGTCGATAAATTAAGTACCAGTTATGTACTGGGTCGATTTACTAGCCCCCTCCGCCAAAATTTCGGACCTTGTGCCTAGAGTAGAAAATATTATAGCTCTTCCTGTTAAAAGTAGCTGACAAATCTCCCTCAAGCTCAGACTATGCATTATTCAGGAGATAAGGTGCACATTTGTTGATTTACTCCTAGATGTGTACTGTATCTGAATGAAAGATGGGATGTTCACGGTTGGGATATCTTTGATCAAATCTCTACTGAATCAGGGTTGTCCTGGGATGTAACAATAATAACAGTGTAAGATTTCCACAAGACTATAATATATGCTAGCCAATGCTTTTTATTTTACACTAGCCAGTTTATAGAGTGTTTTACATCTATCTTATAGTTGCACCAGTTCTAGATAGCTTGTTATGGCCTTAACAAGATACTCTTTGACTCGTTATGACATATATAGATGACAAATCGAAAATTCTACATAAAGCTAATACACCGTAAGAACATGCTTGATCATAGAGGAAAGGGTTGGTTTTTAGACTTTGCAATCGTCTCCATACAGTAAGTTTTCTCTGTAATCAGCAAACAGAGGAAAGCTATTTGCTCTTTTCAGGACAAGTCCAGCAAACGATATTTCCACGAACGTACAGTATATTCTGAATCGGCAGTATTGCTCATTGCATTGTCAGATCAAAGACTTTTCGAAGTAGTCTCTAGACTAAAGTCTCCAAAAGTGACAGCTTATTTCTTCGCCGTTGACGTTCAGAATTTCACTGAGAACATTATGCTTGCACTTGTCTCTAACACTCAGCAGGATTTAAAGTTGATGTCCAGTTTGGACACGTTATCAAAATGGCAGAGAAAATCGAACAACTGAGAACATTCCAGATTATAAATGCCTGACCTCTATCATCATTGTGATGGAAATTATGTACTTCCATCAAAGTGTTGTAGGAAACACTCCGAGATAATCGATGCTGTCCTCTACTACTAGTACTACTACTTCTGCTGCCCCTTACTCCACCACCATCACCACCGTTGCCATAACCACCACCACCACCACTACTACTACTACTAATACTACTACTACTAGTAATAATAACAATAACAACAACAATCACAACAATTTCAAATTTTGGTACAAGGCCAGCAATTTCGGAGGTAGAAGTGTAAACTGATTCTATCGATGCTCAGGTTTCAACAGGTACTTATTGTATAGACATCGAAAAGATGAAAAGCAAAGTCGACCCCGGCAGCATTTGCACTCAGGAACTCAGAACGAGAAGACGGCAGAAATAATAAGTGGGTGTTTTGTCAGGCGAGGTAATAATAATAATAATAATAATAATAATAATAATAATAATAATAATAATAATAATAATAATAATAATAAGAAGAAGAAGAAGAAGAAGAAGAAGAAGAAGAAGAAGAAGAAGAAGAAGAAGAAGAAGAAGAAGAAG
>NC_068984.1:68710552-68711385 GCF_001194135.2 Octopus bimaculoides
TATATATATATATATATATATATATATATATATATACATGCACATACACACACACCCACACAATACGTAACATTGAAAAACATAATGATAAAAGCATCTTTTATTTACGGATGATTTAAAGCTTTATGGTTACAAGAAGAACCAAATGGATTTCTTAGTGCAAATTTTAAGAATGTGTAGTAACAACACTAGGATGACTTTCGAAATCCTAAATATCGAATGATAAATATGAAGCGAAGGAAATCGTTAAAAAGGTATTGGAATAGATCTGCGTATTGATAAAAATATAAAAGTCATTAAACAGAGAAGTAACATCTAAATATCTGGGTGTACTGAAAGGCGACAAGGTCGAAGATATAGAAATGACGGAAACACTGAGTAAAGAATATTTTCGTTGAATGGCGGTTGCTCAAATCAACCAGGCAATAAACCTGAGGGAAATAATCATTAATAAGGTATGGAGCAGTAATCATTGAATATGTTACGAAGAAGAACACTGCTTATTATCTTTTACTTGTTTCAGTCATTAGACTGTGACCATGCTGGGGCACCGCCTTAAAGAATTTTTAGTTGGATGGATCGACCCCAGTACTTATTTTACTTTTGTAAGCCTTGTACTTATTTTATCGGTCTCTATTGCTGAACCGCTAGCCTACGGGAACGTAAACACATCAACACCTGTTGTCAAGCGGTGGTGGGGAACACATACATTTATACGACGTGCTTCCCCTCTTTCTGTTAATCAAATTCACGTACAAGGCTTTTGTCGGAAATGGGATTGAACACTGAACCCTGTGATGGAGAGTTTTGATAAACAGAACATTTATAATTTC
>NC_068984.1:68711395-68714253 GCF_001194135.2 Octopus bimaculoides
AAAAAAAAAATGTCATTACTACGAACGACAAAACATCGATAGTGTTTAGAGTGATTGCAACAGCAGTAAGAATGTGCTTAGCTGCTGGTCGTGCTACTGTCTTCTAATGTCTCTCGTTTGTCGTCTGTTCATTGCTTTTGTGTTGTCAGCTTGGGTCAGCTGCTCTCCGCCGTCTCTTTGCTGTCTGTCTGCTGTCTCCTCACCATAGCTCAGATGCACTGAATATATAGTGGTAGTTAGGTTCAGAAAGAATCACGACAAAGGGTGAAATTGTTGTTGGAGTCAGTTCCACGCGACATCCTTGATCGGTCAGATATTTTCCTTGACGTGGGTAATGTTCTAGCGAGTCGCGACATCAGATATAGCAATCTGGCTGTTAAATATTGCCACTATAAACTTAGAAATGATGACTGACCGACATGTAGAGGAAAATGAAGAAACAGCTTACTATACAGAGAAACATGTACCCCAAATCTAATGTAGATCTGTCATACTGGAAAAGAGCAGTAGGAGGAAGAGATTTAATAAGTCACGAAGTTGTAGTAAAATTAAAGTAGAAAATCTTCAAATGGAGGACTATTGAAGGACTATTTACATACTGTTTTGGCCCTAAAAAGAGAAAAAGAAAAAAAAATGTAGGATAAAGGAAATAATACATAATGGGGTATCATTATAAAGGTCTGGGACGTGCAAGTAATTGTTGTATTTTTTTAGCTTCTTGCTCGCTGCTGCAAATAGCAGCAACTGTCCCGTATTACTTTCCTTTATATGTGTGTAGCACGGAGAACTACACATCTTGGGAGCATTTTCCTCTTTCTACCGAAGAAGAAAATTGAAGTTTCCTTTCCTGGTGAAAAACTTATTTATACACCATAATTTTCAGTCAGAGTTAGTTTTTGCCTCGTCACTAAGGGATATAACACCTTCTTTTACAAAATTATTCGTATTTGAGGACTTTATCTTTCAGATCTGGCACAAGATGTATGGTCCACTGACTAACTGTTTTTGAAAATGTTAAAAAGCTGTTGGAGTGGTATTTTTATGTTGTTATTGTTGCTGTTCTTGTTACTGTGTGGTCTCACTTCTACTCGTTAGGTTCCTTTGGAAACTCTTGTAGAAAGCCTTGCATTGTCATTTACTTGAGAGACCCCTACATCATGTGAAAAGACAATCCTCAATTATTTGGAAAGTATCCAAATCCATACTCACCATCATTAGTCCAAGAAGATCCCCCACCACCTTTTTCAATGTCTTCTTTTCGTGATAAGAAGGCCAACAAAAAACTGTTGGCCCTCCTTACTAATACAAAGTTAGCTGCCGGCGTCGCTGCGTTTTCTTGTGGGTTTGCTCAGGTTTTTTCTCTTTTTATAAGTTTGTAGGCCAGGGCTAGCATCTCTTTTTTGTTGGAAATGTCTATCTCATAGTATTTTTTGTAGGCATTTCGCAGTTGCTGCTTCAAAAGTACTTGTTCCGTTCTCACTTTTGACAATGGTGGTAGAATCGTTTACGTTGTTACTTCCAAATACACTCGCCTCTCTGATACTGGTGTTGACGTTGGTATTGGTTGTGTTCTCATCGATGGTTTTGTTGTCGTTAATCGATCTGTCATTGTTTTCTGTTAAGTTTCTCTGCTCCGTGTTGTTGGAGTTGTTATTTTCTGTGTTGTTATCAGTTATCATGGTATTTTCAACATTATTTCTGTTTGGGGAGTTGGCTGTTACATTTTTGTTGTCTATTCGACTATCGAGTGATTGCGTGTTCTCCATTGTGTCGCTTTTCTCTGTTGTAATACTTCTTTGTTTTTTTCCGGTTAATTTTATCGCTGTGTATAGAGTCTGTGATGCTTTAGATTCGCTATCAACTTTGTATTTGGGAGCAAGGCCCAAATATTATTTAGTTCTTTTTTTTCTGGTGGCAGAGACTATTATCTTATACACCCTTTTAAACAATTATATCAACCAAGACAGTAGTTTTGATAACAAAAATTCCTGTCAAGCTTCCACCGACGTTCAAACCTTCCAACCGAAAGTATAATAATAGTAATAATAATAATAATAATAATAATAATAATAATAATAATAAGAAGAAGAAGAAGAAGAAGAAGAAGAAGAAGAAGAAGAAGAAGAAAAAATCGAGAAAGTTCCGTACAGAATGCTTTGCAGTTTTTATCGGCCTCCTTTTACTTTTTGCGTGCCAGTACCGAAGAGGTCAAAATTGCCATTCTGAGGTCGATAAATAATGCACAAGTCAAGCATACAAACACTGGGGCCGATAAAATCGACTGTTCCTTTCCTTTAAACTAGAGGCCTTTGCACTTTTGATGATAGAAATCAATACTATTATTACTATTACTATTAATATTAATATAAATTGATATAAGAATCATACATGCTATAAAACTGCTTAAGTGATACGATAAAATAAATGAAGCAATTTCTTCTTTGGGAAAGAAGTAAAATTATTTGATAAAAGAAAATGTTTTTAAAAACTTTAAAAAAGAGAAAATATTAAAAAACAAGCCCATTAGACTTCTAATCTGTGAATAATAATGAGAAACATTATTTCACATCACTGCTTTACATTTTGAATCATGCAACAGTTAATGAGGAATTCAGCTAAAATTTGCTTATAGGTTCTAAATTTCACAGTCAAAGAACAGTAGAAACATTAAAGAATTTTACTAAATCATTTGCAAGTGATGCAAAAATGCATTTACTAAAATTTTCATAGCCACAGCAAAATAAAAAACAAGAAGAATTATACTAAATATATACATTTTTATTTTTGTGGTTTTGACAAAGATATTCATACAATCATAAAAGTACTCACACATGCATGCATATATATATATATATATA
>NC_068984.1:68714845-68719358 GCF_001194135.2 Octopus bimaculoides
ATGAGCATCCGATTCATGATGTCTCCTGCTTTTGTCTCTTTCCCTCTGTTTCGCCAGACGTTCATCTCTCCGAGTGTCAGATTCCTGATCTCTCCTGCTTGTGTCTCTTTCCCTCTGTTCTGCCAGACGTTCAGTCCTTGCTTTACCAGTCTCATCTATCCTTGTATTCACACGCCTGTCCCAATCTTGGGTAAATATCTTGTAAAGGACCTGTTCGTACTTTTAACGGGTGTTTTCGAGTGCATTCAACGTATCTCACCTCCAAACCCACCGCAAGCCACTTTCTTCCGGAACAGAAAGTTGGGGAGTGGTGGAGATCTCGGAGTTTCCCTGGAAACTTCGAGTTTCTCACCAACGGAATTTTGTTTCGTGGGTTTTCTTTTCTTTTCTTTCAACGAATATGACATCGAAATCACGTGAAAATAGCTCCTTTCCCCAGAAACAGAAAGGTTTGTCTGCTATTTCTTGCACGCCTTGCTACCACATAATAACTATTTCAAGTCCTTTATCGCAAATAGCTGTTATGTGGTAGTAGAACGTACCAGAAATAGCAGCCAAATCTTTGGAAGTGAGATACGTTGAATGCACTCGAAAAAAACCTATGGAAAAATAAATAATTTCACACCGAAGTTACGAACGGATCTTTAACAAAATATTTACCGTATTTTCGAAGTCATTTTCACTTTAAAATATTTTTTGAATGTGCACCCACCAAAAGTTTTGTAATGGTATTCACTTGAAAATAATTTTTAAAAGGATTAAAATATTCTCTGTATAAAGAAAGCTGAAATATAAATATTTACTGTACAAGCAACTTACATTTTTGAAATCACATTCACTTAAATATATTTCTAAATGATTAAAAGAGTGTGTTTAACAAAAGCGAAAATAGAAATATTTACTGTAAAAGGAACTCATATTTTTTCGTTGGCAAGTTAAAGTCACTAAGACTTTTGTCCATCATAATGTGTCTAATCGAAAGCTTACAGTTTCTTTCCTTTCAGGGTTAAGTTACTTTTGGAGTATTTTCCCCTTATGCACCGCTTTGGGTATTTTTACCCCACAACACCCACCTATCTCAAGAACCAGTGGTCCGATTTACACAAAACTTGTTTTATTCCGTTTGCATTCACACTTCGCGGTTACTTTATTTTCGAAGTATTTGCCCATTATGCTCCGGCTTGGTGCAGGATTGAAGTTCATTTTCAATAGTGTATATATACGTATATATATGTGTGTGCGTCTCTCTCTATATATATATCACTCAACCACGGTAGTGGTTGAATATATTCTTAAGTCCACCATTTCGTCAATCGCAGCAGCTTCCAAGCTTCACCACTAATTCAGTTCTCAACTAAATTTCAAACTGTTAACAGTTTTAAAGAGGACACCTCAGCTACACTTTCGCATAAATATTTTGGTTCAGTAGGAAAAAAAAGTTACATCAAAATATCTGCGACCTCAAGGGCACCTATTCACCTTCAATTAACATAAACATTTTAATTTTTAAATAAAAGTATACTTTTCTTAGGCTTAAATAATAGAAAAATGTACGAGGAATTCAGAGTCGTTAGTTGCATTGAAGAAAACTTAGTAGAAGAAAAGTTATGGGGTGAAATGCCACGAAATTTCGAGTCACTAAGTAAGAGAGTAAGGAAATAACGTTTAGCAATAAGAATAATAACGAATATATTGCTAAAATAAGCGCTGACATGCTATGTCGGCGAGCTGCAGAAACGTTAGACCCCGGGCGAAATGCATAGCGGTATTCAGCCTGTGTTTACATTTTGGGTTCAAATTCCGCCGAGGTCGACTTTGCTTGTCATCCATTTCGGATCTATTCAGTTTGACGTACAGATTATTTAATTAGTTTTTTTTAACTAAACACTTTGAAGCTTCCGATACTGGTACAATGCATCACATACAACAGGGTCTACTCTTAACGTTTTTGACACAATTTTGTATTTTAGAAGTTATTTCGTCACAAGTTACAGAGAGACAATAGACAAATTCATGTTTGATAAGTGCCAATACACGAAACTCTGAACTTCTGCTAATGATATTTATGCATATTATACATATATGTGTAAAACAAAATCTCACCACGCAATCAACTCAATGAAAGATCCTCTACCTGGTCGCTCGAACGCTAAAAATTGTAGCCAATGTCTCCCCCTACACAGTATTTTATAAGGTAAAATCCTAAATTATTAATTGGCACATTATTAATTATCTTGTAACAGCAATGCCTGGAAAAATCATGGATTACATGGAAAAATGCAAGCATGAAAAATAATAGTCTTAAGATTATAAACCTGGAAAAGTATAGAACAAGTTATTACACCTGTAAATGTATAGGACAAACTATTACTTCAAGTAAAGTAAAGAATAAGAAACTTTTTACTTAAAATATTGCAGCTAAAATTAAAATTTGAATATCAAAAAAATATCTTATTATTGTTTACAAATAACACTATACTTATTTAAGTATAATTTGGCTAATTTACTACCTGAAATACAGACAAAAGTGACTAATTAGACAAACTTACAAATTAGCTGCACAGCTTTGAATAGTAAAATTAAAAGATGGGAACTGTAAAGAGTGATAAACTAGAAGAACTGGCATTCTTTGCTGCAATATTTTAAGTAAAAGTTTTCTTATTCTTTACTACAAGTAATAGCTTGTCCTGTACTTTTCCAGGTTTATAATCTTAAGAAAATTACTTTTCATGCTCGCATTTTTCCATATAGTATATATATGTGTGTATGTATACACACACATACACATATGCAACCATACACAAACACACACACACCTATATATATACACAGATGTATGTAGCTGTGTATGTGTATGCATGTATATGTATATATGTCTGCTTGAGCATCATAGCAAACTCTGTTTACATACTAAAGCATTCCATGTCACTTAGTCGGTACTTGCTATTTTTAACGTTTGCTCATTATATACCAAATTTCATGCTCTGTTTTTTCCTTAATAACCCGAAGATATAATGAACTTTAATAATGATTAAATGTTAAGCAATCAATAAATCATATAACTTTACTTTCGGTATTTAACAGCCATTACACTTTTCATTCTTTGAACTCATTATTTCTATCTCTTTAACTGTTAGTTTATCTGTTTCTCTCTCTCTCTCTCTCGTTCTGGAATGCCGATGGAACAAATACGCGCTTTCGGGCCTATAAAACTCCGATTAATACCACGTAGGTTACTAAAGGCTTGGTTACAAATGCATAGTCTGCATATTTTACCGGGTGTTTGTTGGTTTTCTTTTGTTCTCATTACACAAAAACACATGCATATTTATAAATTACACATGTACATACATAAGTGCATACATACGCTTGTATGTATATATGTGCAATTTATACACATACACACACACACACACACATATATATATATATACACACACAGATACATATAGCAGAAACAGTTGTAAGCTATTGGAGTTCATTACGTAACTTTTGTTATTTTGGGGGGGGTTTCGGTGTCATCTCTTTGTTTTTGTTACCACTCTATACTAATATAACATTGTGTTCTGGACCATAAGTATACTGAATTCTACACCATATAGTGAGTTTTCATCTCCCTCTCTATTGTTGACAATATGAGTTTTCGCAGACTGTTGCTCCCATAATTTCCAAAATAAATTTTGGATTTTATGGAGGGTCAAATTTGGAAACAAAAACAGGACATTTTTTTCCCCAGCTTTGACCCTCCATAAATCCAAAATTTTAGTTTGAAGGTTATGGGAGCAACTGTCTTCGAAGACTCATATTGTCATTGAATGCTCGAAATGAGGACTAGATAGAAAGCCGACAACTGATGAAGTGTCGGCCTTTGTGTTACTTGTCCTATTTTCCACACTTTTTTCTCTCGTTGTTTGCGTATTTAACTCGTTTGTTTTAGTAATTCATGTTGCTTACAGTTGGCCACATCCTGTACCCATATACTATATATATATATAGCGTATATTTTCACTGTCTTATCTTGATTTTACTGTCCTGTTCTTGTTTACACTTTCACCTTCTGCAAAAAATTCCAAATTTTATTTAATTTGCTTTGCGGGAACGACTGTTCCAAGGAAGTCGCGTATTGTCCTTGCCTTCGAACGCGGAGTAGATAGAACAGGGACAACTGATGAAGGGAAATATTCTTTATGTTGCATGCCTCGTTTCTCTATTGTGTTCGTTGCTCGAAAAAAAGTTCGTTTTCTGTTTTCATCTTTATGTTTTCATTTCTCATTGTGTTTAACGTTTTTTTGTGATGTCCTGTACCCATATATGCATGTATACATACATGCGTATATATATAATAAGTCGAGGAACTGAAGTCCCTTACGGGATGCGAGCATCCTAGTTCACTGTTTCATATCAGCGTTCAGAGAAAACCAAGTATATTAGTTTATCATTTTAAAAAGTTCTCGTCTGCTATAAGTTTTGTCAATTCATCCAGTTCAACAACATTGGCCAGTCTCTCATAACG
>NC_068984.1:68719662-68721561 GCF_001194135.2 Octopus bimaculoides
ATATATATATATATATACATATATATGTATATATATATATACACATATATATATACACACATATATATATATATATACATATATACATATATGTATGAATATATGCATAAATATTTATATATATATATATGTATATACATACATGCGTATATATATAATAAGTCGAGGAACTGAAGTCCCTTACGGGATGCGAGCATCCTAGTTCACTGTTTCATATCAGCGTTCAGAGAAAACCAAGTATATTAGTTTATCATTTTAAAAAGTTCTCGTCTGCTATAAGTTTTGTCAATTCATCCAGTTCAACAACATTGGCCAGTCTCTCATAACGGACGTACACGCTTGATTCCATCACACTACCAGGAACCAACTCTATCATCCTTTCCATTCGTTCTTTGTCTAGTAATACTACTTTCTGATCACTGTGAAACGTGTTCGGATCCAATTTAACTCGTATTAATCCTTTCATTTTTGCCAAACTCTTTTCAATCTCCATCCCTTTCTTGTAGAATACCAGTGCTTTTAAATACTTCCCTTTGGGTCTCCCTTCTTGCTTTATATATTCTCTTTGCCTTGCCACTCTCTCCTTCCACTGTTCAAGTCTGATCTCCATTTCATCTTCATCTACACTAGTCGCTACCTGCTCGGTTCTCGGGTTCGACACTCTGTCGTTTCCATTTCCACCGTTATTTTCCTTTTACCTTTCTTTTTTTTTTTTGACGGGGGTGTTCTTTGGTGATAATTCCACACGCGCTCTTCTTCTATCAACAGTGATTTCTTTCTCCTTTTCTTCTTCTTCTTCCTCTCTTTCTGCGTCGTTACACCCCTCTATTTCTTTAACAGGTACCTCTCTTAGGGGACACTTTGCTTGCATGTGTCCCCTACTTTTACATTTGTAACACATTGGTGGATTCCCCTCCACCACAACTCTCAGTCGGGTTTCGTTGGGGAGCACCGATTCTTCCGCTATATTATGCAGGTCTGGCAGGGTTATATGGATTAATACTTCCACTCCAAAACTCCACCAGTTCATTTCTCGTGATTTTTCGACTCTTAGAACTTCCACTGCCTCTTTGCAGCTGTAAATAACGGCTGCAACCAGCCACTCTGGATCCATTTCCGGAGGCACTCTGCCAGTTCTTACTCTTCCACAATAGGTAGGCAAAAGTGCCCACCTAGCCGTTCTCAGGGGTACAGTGGAAAGCCGTTTTGCCTCCTCCTCACTCGTAAAGCGTACCTCCACCGTGCCGTACTTTCTACCTATTGCATAGAACGTTGTTAATTGCTTAACCTCACTTAAGCACTGCTCTATCTTTTCGATTTCTGCTATTTCAATTTTCTTTGTTTCGACATTAAGTGTTCTGTATACTATAATTTTCTTTTCTGCTCGTTCAATTGCTTCTGTTGGCGGTGTTACTTTCAGACAATCTCCTTCTTTCTTAGATAAATGCTTGAATTTTTCTAAATTACTTTTCTCGATGTGAATCTCTTTCAATTGCATTGCGTCCTCAGACAGGTTTTGCCTGCTGCCGCAGCGTAAGTTCCTGATTCCATACCTACAAATGGGTAGGAAATCAATCTTCAACAGTAAATATTAGCAATAATATTTCAACAATAATTCTTCAAACAATTTTCACCAATACACAATCAAAGCAACTCACCGCTCACAACGCTCTCCTTCAACAAAATCACCAACGATCTCTACTCAACTACTATTTCTTTATTTAGCACTACTCAACTCCGACGTCTAGACTTCTCCCTCTATATCTACGTATTGGGATAGTCTACTTCATCATCTGAGGGCGTCGACACAACAGTATGTATACTGAATCTTCAGTATCTTTGCTCCTTGTATATTTTCTATATTTCTACTGTATATACATACATATATATATATATATA
>NC_068984.1:68722733-68724142 GCF_001194135.2 Octopus bimaculoides
ATATATATATATATATATATATAAATGATACTTCTGTTGAAGCCATTAATGCAACAAGATTGCCTTGTTGTATTCATGGCTCTTCTGCCGGTATTAATTATATATATGTGTGTGTACGTGTGTGTGTGTATGATCGCATAAATGTATGTTTGTGTATGTATGTGAATATATAAACAGACGTACATTTATGCGCTCATACACATATGTATAAATTCATAGATATCAATCTCTATATGTATCTATCTCTCTTTGTACACCGGTTGACAAGAGATGGTGGGGGAACAAACACAGACACAAAGTCACACAATCATACACAAACACACACACACACACACACAAACATACGACGAGCTTCTTTTAGTTTCCGTCTACCAAATCCACTCACGAGGCTTTGGTCGGCCCGAGGCTATAACATAAGACAATTGCGCAAGGTGCCACGCAGTGGGACTGAACCCGGAACCATGTGGCTGGTAAGCAAGGTACTTACCACACAGTCACTCCATACATATCTTTGATCATACGTACACACACACACACAATCACAGTTTTCTGTTTGAGATGAAGCGGTGTTGGTGTGCAGTACTTTTTCCATGTAGTACATTGTGTGAATGTGATTGGTGTAATCATGACTGCCCAAATTGAATTTAAACTTTTAAATTCATGTATCAGTAGCATGCTTTCTTTTGCTTCAAATTATCATATTTTATACGTGTGTTCTGTAAATGTTGTGCTATGTTTTGAATAATGACACCGTTTCAGTCGTCTATTTCTGCTGAGTAACTCTGTAGTGTGTAAACATCTAGTTTGTCGTATTCGTAACTAGGTTTGATTTAAGTACAAATTCATTGAAATAACTCTCTTTGTACGTGCATGGTGAGCCGACGGTAAAGTGCCGTTTATGTGTGGCCGATACAACATTAGTGAAGTTTATAACTTTCACATTTGTAATGACACTTATTTTGTCTGCTTGTTCCAGAAATTCCCCACAATTGAAACGATTCGACAGCTTATGATATTGGTTCCTTACCTTACACAAAATCTCAATTTTGTTGAGCAAGGCTACAGTATATGGAATTGACGAAAGGCAAAAACCTACACAACCGTTTTATATTCAAAATGTAAAAACAGAGACCTTAGCACAGAAAGAAATTTGGTATGGTACGTCATTACTTGTTATCCATTCTAGTATTCAATCTCAGATCAAAATTCTCAGTCGCTTCGATCCACATTACCATTGAATATAGAATCCGTTTCTGATTTCACGATTCTAGAAAATTTAATGGTGAATAATAGTTAGCCCTGCATTAAATTCCCCATAAATACAGATATTCAGAGACTCCCATACCAGGTGTGTGTGTGAGTGCGTGTTTGCGTGTGCGTGTGTATATATATATATATATATATATATA
>NC_068984.1:68724229-68724942 GCF_001194135.2 Octopus bimaculoides
GCTATTGCTTTAGAATGTTTATGATACCCAATATTGATTAATGTCTTCAGACGGAAAAGAAAAATAACACTAACACGTTAACTGACAAGTAACATCTTAGTGCAATGTTTAGCTTCGTAATTGATGTTTTTATTATCCTGTATATATTTCATGATCTCACTATGTTTATAAATGTACATTTTCGCCATGAATAACAACTGTTCACTAAAGCTAATTAGATTTTTTTTTTCAAAGTTAAAATGTACTTTTTAGTTCTATTATTTTCATGTTTTCAGATGTTTTCCGAACTAAAAGAAAAACCGTTATTGCTTAGAAAGCTTGGGATAGAATATTATATCTATATATATATATATACACATACATACATACATAAATACATACATGCATGCATACATACATACATACATACATACACCTACACACACAAATATATATCAATAAGGATAGGTGTATAAGTGTGTACATATGTATGTGTATGCGTGTTGATGTCTATTTTATCCATCTCCCTCTTTGTATATAAAAAAATATGAGTGATAAAAATACAGCAAACAGGCAGTATACCTGAGGGCAAATCTATGATTAAAAGCATTTCAGAGATGGCCATCCCATTATTGACGTACGTACATACATTTATATATGTACACATGCACACACGCACACGCGCACATACACACAACACACACACACACACACACACACACACACACACACAC
>NC_068984.1:68724952-68733062 GCF_001194135.2 Octopus bimaculoides
ACACACAACACACACACACACACACACACACACACACACACGGAACCACATGGTGCAATGTAGCTCTTTATTATGAAAATAGGGTGTTATATTCAGGAGATTAGGCTACTATTTCTAGAAGGTCGATTGGTTTCTTTGTGGCCTTCCTCTTTGGATCAAGCAGAGTGGTTGTTAGCAGGGAAATTAATAGAGATGATAGAACAAATAAATATTTAATCTCACGTTACATTTTTTCTTATTAATACATTAAGTCTATCATCTCTTTATGTTCTGCCTTCAATACCAACAAAGTGGGTTTGCCTTCCGTTCCTATCCCTGAAACTCCCATTTTTTAATCTCCTATCCTTGAAACTAACCGTATATACCGGACAATACACCAGCACGATCACAGATCAATGATAGAAACCAGCAAAATGGTAAAAACTATAAATGGATAATGTAGTGAAGAAGACGCAGTCGAAATATACTTAGTACCCATAAAAAGGTGTACAAAAATAGAAATCAATAACTAAGAACTAGATTAGAATACAAAAAGGAAACTATAGGTGAATGATATGGTTTATTTGGAAGTATTTGATAGAGAATATATAAAATTCAGGAATCAACGAAACCTCTAATTCTCTAGTGACGATAAACATAGAAACTTAAATGAAAATAGATTATAATTTAGATAACAAATTTTATCGAGCTTGAAAGGATGAAAGGCAAATTTGATTTCGATTGGGCTTGAACTTCGTACGCAAACAGTCGGTTTACGAATGCCACAAAGCATTTATTCTGATGCTCTAATGATTCTGCCAATACATAGCTATTCCACTCCACCGCTATTAAGTTTACATGATGAGAAATTTTCACATTGGTCGGTCGTACCACCGTGTCAAAATGGCGTCGAGATTAAAGTGCTAGAGAACTGAGTGCATAGTTGCAAGTTCATTTCATACTACAGTTCGTTTCGTTGCGCATATCAAAACAAGGATCTGCAATTACTTATGTATTACTATATATTCTATATACTCCTCGTGTAACCACTCTGATGTGCAAATTCCTTGTCACGCTGTATTACTGGCAGCCAATACACAAGCGTATTTATCATAATCCTTGTAAGGAAATTTCTACGAAATGTGTTGAAACTATTTTCAATCTTCTGTTGCAAGATAATGGCGTAGCCAGGTGAAGAAAAAAATAATCAAAAAAAATAATCAGATGATTCGTTGATCAAATTCAGTTTGTTTATTGTCATTTGTATAGAACTGGAGCACGTCAGATCCAAACGAAACGAACCAAATGGAATAAAACCAATAAGATTATTGTTGTGTGTAGATGGAAAAATAAGATATAAAGAAAAAGAGTGTGTGTTCATGTGTTTTAAACATGCCATGATGTTTACAAACGAAGATGATTGGTTATCTTCTTGTTTACGTCATCCAAATAACTGGTTAAATTTATCATGGCGTCATCACACCTACGAGTGTTTCAAATATTTCATGATGCTTACAAACGATCCCGATTGGTTACCTTTTTGCTGACGTCATTCAAATAATTTGACGAGCAATTATTGGGTGTCATTGTATAAAATGTCCATGGCGTCATCATTCAACCGAAATATCCCGTCTTGTCTCCTAAATTCTTGTAATAGAACAATATACAAATTCATGTTCAAATTGGGACTGCCATCTGCTACACGTTCAATTTTCTTTTAAAGTCTCATGTAAACAATCCCAAATTCTCAAACTCATTGTTGTTTGGATGATTTGAGAAATAATAGAAATATTGGGACTCAATCCGGACCCACATGGTTCCGAGTTTAGTCCCACTGCATGGCATCTCAGGCAAGTGTCTTCTACTATAGCTTCAATCCGACCAAAGTCACGCGAGTGGATTTGGTAGACAGCAACTAAATGAAGCCTGTGATATATATACACATATATATGCGTGTGAGTCTTTCCATCTGTTTTTCCCCACCCTCACTACCGCTTCACAACCGGTGTTGGTGTATTTACATCCCCGTAACTTAGGAGTTCTGCAAAAAAGAAACCGATATAATAAGTACTAAACTTAAATAAGTTCCAGGGTCGGTTCATTTGATTAAAATACTTCAACGCGGTGCCCCGGCATGGACGCAGTCTAATGACTGAAACAAGTCAAAGATAAAAATAAAATATATGAAATGATATTTCCCACCATCGGTATAACGCCATAAAATCAGCGTGAAAGGTATAATCGATTAAATTGACTCCAGTTCTAGAGAGGTACTTTATTTTGTCGATCCCGAAAGGTAAGGAGACAAAGTTAACTTATTTGGGATTTTAACTGAGAACTTAAAGCGGCGGAAGAAATACCACGAGGCATTTTGTCCAGTCTACCATCCTTAGTAATTTCTGTGGTAGACATAAGACTAAAAATTTGTTGGGAGGGATTACACGATTAAATTAAGAATTCGAGACTTGACTAGTATTTATTTTATCGGCCACGAAAGGAGAAGGGTTAAAATTGAACGAGCTGGAATCTGAACCTAGAACGCAAAGATCTGGATCAAATGCCACAATGTTTTTAGTCCGATATTTCTGGTAGTTAATCACTTTATGCATTTAAAGTATCAAGCTATGAACTCATTCAAGGTGAAAGATTTTGCTGAAGAAGTTGATTATTTATTTTTATTATACATGGTGTCCACAAAGACTGGGTACATGGGGATTAACACATACTTTAAGAAGTTATTTCTTACATTTAATTGTATATGTTATGATTTTATTTACTCCCTGTACCGAGATGTTGTGGACACCCTGTAGCATGTAACATATCCAGCTACAAAGAATCGGTTCCCTCAAATGAAACCTTCTCATCCAATTTAACTAGGTACACTTGATTAAAAGAAAAAAAAAAAGCAGCCGAAAAAGACCCACATAGTGAGATAAGGTACTGAAGTAGATTTTTCGTTAGAGCGATAGCTAGAATACCTTGCAGTGTTTGTTCTAACAGTCTGCGCTCCTGTCGAGCTCAAAGTTGCCTGTCAGATTAATAAAAGAAATACCAATCGAAGATAGTGGGCTGGCGGAACGCTTTCAGCAAAGGTGAGATACCTGACAGCAACTGCTCTGGTCCAATGCGAGGACACTGGAGCCAAGCTGCATCTCAAGTCAGTGGCTTTTCCCTTTGATAAACATAGGTATTGTAATAAAAGGAGACTTGCATACATGAACAACTGCTAGTCTTTAAAAAAAGATGACACCGTTCAATGCTCCTAATTCATGTGCAGAGGCACCTGGTCAACCTTGGCTGACAGAAGTTACTGGTGTAAGTAATGCAAAACCCAGTTATGACATTCTCATCGAATTTTTAGGAATTGTTTACCTTGGACTACATCATCATCTTAACCAAATATGAATTAAGGCAAAAAATAGCTGTTATTTCTAGCAATTTCGAACGACTATATTAGGTCAATAAACATATACAAGAATACGACACTATAGATGCATGCTAAAATATCTGAGTACAGCTGACCAGTAAAACGACAAATAAATGAATAAATAGATAAAAAATTAGCATGACCACAAGCCACTGTCTAGACCATTTAAAGAGAGAAAAAAAGAGAATATTAAACGAAGAAAGACAATGATCGTAACATGTGCAGGCTATCCTAGAGCAGCATGATTGAAGTGGTTGATATTGAGTTCGAAGATATCTAGATCGATGCCTGTATCTTAAAAATGATGTGCATAAACATATTTCTGCGTGTCGCAGCTCAGATGAAGTGTAATCAAGAAACGTATCTAGTGTGAAATATGGAATGTAAGAGATATAGAAAGTAAGGCAAAATGAGAAGAGAGACGTATGTATAGCGACAATGAAGATTTATTGTATATATTTTATGAACGGAAAGGTGATGGAAACTTGTCTTTTTTTTTTTTAAATGTATTGATGGTATTTTTGCAGTCGTTAGAACATCGGATATAATTCCTGAGAAAATTTGTTCCACTTCAAACCTTGCCAAGGTCAGCTATGCTGTTATCTATCCGGGTCGATAAATCAACAACAACGGTCTTTAGCCCAGGGTCATGGATTGGTAGATTTGTTAGTATGTTCGATAAGATTCTTTGGAGATTCTCTTCCGAACTTTTTGTTGCTGTAACCGCAACGCCTCTGACGAAACTATGCCAAACTGTATTGGCCCTTTCTTCTGTTTTTGTAGTGCAGAGGTGTGGCTTATACGCATCAGCAACCACTGGTATTTTCTACAAAAAGGATCTTGCCCAGCCATGCACCTTTGAAAACTTTCCAGAAGCGAATCAATAGTCTTCTGTGGAATACGGAAGTTCTGAATAATTAAGTTGCTCAACCGAAGGAATCTAGCTTGTCAATCTTGTACTTTGGAGATGTTCATTATCGTATGAATGTGATTAGGAACTCGTGCTCTAAGAAATAAGAGATGGAAGGAGCTTATGACTGGATAAGTTAGTAAGAAGTGTCTTCCAATAACTACGATCTAAAACATTGTAGATATCAAAGATAACATTGATTTCGTTGAAGCTTTCAAAAGTGAGAGACCAGAAGTGAATAAAGTATGAAAACCAGTCTCCAGTTCATCTGTTACTTTGAACATCTTACTGTGATGTTCTTTAATGAGAGAGAGAGAGAGAGAGAGAGAGAGAGAGAGAGAGAGAGAGAGAGAGAGAGAGAGAGAGAGAGAGAGAAAGAGAGAGAGAGAGAGAGGGAGGAAAGAGAGATGGAGAGGTGGAAAGAAAGAGACTTAATGTTATTGTCGAAATGGTTGTTTAGCTCCAAATCAACCCTGATTAAGCAGTGTTATGATCAAAATCTTTCCAAATTTAACCATCCTTGCCTTAAGGCTTTCTAGGATTAGATTATCTAATGTGATCGTCTCATCTTAAGGTAGTATTCTATAATCTGAGAGAAGAGTAGCTGTCATTTGTTAGGGAGATGGCATTTGCATTTCGATTACTCACGATTATCTCAATTATTTGGGAAATACATTTACATCTATACACCTTAATTCAGTCTAATTTTACGTATAATTAACATCGCATGTAATAATGATCTCTATGCAGATAAAATGACATTAATTTTTGTGGGAAGCAATTACCGATTATATTGACCCAATACTTGACTGGTACTTTATTTTATCTATTTCGGAAAAGTAAAAAAAAAACATACAAAACAAAAGAGACAAAAAGAAACGCTGTCGTCAGTGAGATTTATAATGGCAAAATCTGATGACAAGAGCTAAAATAGTCTGGCGTTCAATTTACTTGGGCATCATCACTAGCTTATCTTCTGAACCCATTGCCTGCCATGAGTCCCATTTGGGGACTTGCTAAAAACAGTCTCACTGCTGGTTGTTCGTTGTATTTAAAGGGAATTGCTTGCGTACATTGCATTTGCAAAGGTATGCTTAACAATATTTAATAGTTAACGTTTGTCATTATTAATTCTGGCTAATTCTAGAGGACATTTTATGTCATAAATCGCAATTTTTGAACTACAAAAATATTGACTGCTTTGAAAACTTTTTTTTTTGCATTTCCCATCTATATCATTCGTTGATATTTCATGGACATTCGCATTTGATGCTATAATTTCAAAACATAACTAAAATGTTTATTATTGCAATTGAATAGAAAAGGATAAATATGCTTTTTTTCAGCGATCCCTATTTGGGACTTTTTGAAAAGCTTATCATAATTTCCAAAATAATTCACGTATGAAGAAAATTCAAATACTATATATTATTTTAACTTCTAAGACACCTGGCAAAGCCAAAAAGTATGAAAAAAAATTGGCAGTTAATGGGTTAATGCTCTAAATTTAGAATGAGCATCAGTCTTCGAAGACAGTATCCCCAGGGCTTGTGAGATGTTTACATTCTTTACAGATATATAAACTGTAGTGAGTTTAGTTTTAATTCAATACCAGAATAACTTTATTTAGAGAGGGTGAGTTGTTGATTTAATCGAGTTTATTACTCAAATGCTATTTTTCCTCAGTTGCAGAGAGATGAAAAAGAAAGTATTATTTTGCGAAATTTAATCAGAAAATCCAGAAAAGAGGAATCTAATTTCTACATGCTTCTATTCTGTTCACCACTTTTCAAATATAATTATTAAAGATTCTGTCCACTCGTACAAAACTAGTTTTGTACAGAGAAACAGTTTTGCCAAATAGACTGAGCGTGCTGAGTGGATATCTGTTGGTTTATGATAAGTGTTCCAAGTGTTTGAACTAAAAGACGACCTCCTCATTAACATATAAATAGATTATGTATTCCTCTGATAGGTGTACACTTCACGTTGCATTTCATAGAGAGTCACTGTATAATAATGTGTGACAAAAAGAATTGACAAGCATCTAATCCCTTTTTGTCCACCAGTTTTACTCACAGGGCTTGAATAGATTTCAAGAACCGATAAAAGACAGCCAAGATGTTACGAAATGAGATCGAATCCAAAACCACTTGATTATGGAGGAAATATTACTCATTCAGTCATGGCCATTGCCGTCTTAAGATATAGGAACATTGAGCAGTTGCACACGAGCCTCACACTTGTAGGAACCCAATTCTGTTATATGTATGCTATGATTAGCTCTCAATAAATACTGCGGGATCCAGCTGCTGATTTGCTTGGGGACCTGTAATGCTGTTAAGGCAACGTAGCTATGGTGATATCGAATTAAGTTCAAATATTAACACAAGGTCATAATTTAGTGAGTTGTCGGTATAGTCGGTTGAATTAATTCCCTGGTTCATTATAATAACGACCCTGGAAGGATAACAAGAAAAATTTGAAATCATAACGTAAAGAGTGGTATCTAAATACCTTAAACTATTTTGCCCCATAGTGTAACATATTTTCCAACCACCATTTCAGGCTATTATATTATTGGTTTAAGATCTTGGCAGAAAACAAACAGCCAGCTTATGGGCAAGGACAAGACGATTACATCGAACCCAGCGCTCAGTACTTATTTTATCGACCTCGAAAGGATGAACGGCAAGTCGACCTCTGCGGAATTTGAACTTAGAACGTGAAAGCGGACGAAACACTGCTATGAATTTTGCCCGGCACGCTAATGATTCTATCAGCTCACCGCCTTACGTGTAGCATATTATTGATTTCATAGTTTGGCACAAGGCCAGTTAGCTCAGAGGAAGGAGTAAGTCACTTGGATCGACCCCAGTGTTTAACTGGCACTTATTTTTTATCGAATCCGAAAGGATGAAAGGCAAAATCGGCCTCGGCGGAATTTAAACTCAGAGCGTACAGACGGTCGAAAATTCTCTAAGCCTTTAGTCAGGCATTCTAGCGTTTCTTATTTCTTTATTGCCCACAAGGGGCTACACATAGAGAGGACAAACAAGGACAGGCAAAGGGATTAAGTCGATTATATCGACCTCAGTGCTTGACTGGTACTTAATCTATCGACCCCGAAAGGATGAAAGGCAAAGTCGACCTCGGCGAGATTTGAACTCAGAACGTAGCGGCAGACGAAATACCGCTAAGCATTTGCCCGGCTTGCTAAAGTTTCTACCAGCTCGCCGCCTTTGGGTAGTATATTATTAAGAATGAATTTATGTTCTTCTAATAGCTGGTTGATACTAGGTCAACTCTGACTGAACAACGTTTCTGCATGCTAACGTTTCTGCCACTTCGCCGCCCTCGGGTAGTATATTATTAAGAATGAATTTATGTTGTTCCAATAGCTGGTTGATACTAGGTCAACTCTGACTGAACAAATCTAATGGTCAAAGATGTTCTTGCCATGACCATCTAATCTTTTATTCAGCTGTATATCTAAGACTACATTGTTTAATACGGCCTTACTATTTTTTATTAATATTATAGGATGTGAAGTGAGATAAGACGTAGCTGCTATTTCTCACAGGTAATGTAGGCGATCACATGATCAAATAATGTTCATATGAAGACTCCCTCTTTGACTCGTGAAATTACTTTATGAATGAAGAAACCCAAAAGGTGACTATTATATGATATAAACTATGAAGTGTAATATACGTGGGCTTTCCTAAAATCGTACAGCTGTAAAAGTTAATTAAGTTGACAGTTATACAACATTTTCAAATCACTAATATATA
>NC_068984.1:68733169-68734256 GCF_001194135.2 Octopus bimaculoides
ATATATATATACACAAGTGGTAATAAGAGGAATTTAAACGCAAAATATGGTTTTATCTGGAGGAAACAAACAAAAAATGCTTTCTAAACAAAAACATCTGTATGAAATATATAAAAAGTAAGATATTTTAAAATTGAAAAAAACAGAAATTTTTTACGAATCTTATTTCTTAGTAAACATGAAATTTGTGAGAAGAAAGTTTTCTATTACAAAGCGATGAAATATATTTTATAAAGCGGGAAAAATATTTTATAATTTAGTTCGCCAATAAACAAAAATATTCAAAAAGAGAAAATATGTGTTTGAGTTATCACATACAAACATTCAAAAGAAATTCTTAGAAAAAATGTTTTAATTTAGGTAGTTTTTAGCGTAAAATATGTATGAGTTGATACATTAAAACATGAAAAAGTAAAATAAATGAATTTGGTTTTAAAAATATAGGTTACTGAAATTAAAAGAAAAGCAGAAAATGAATATTTACATGGTCATATACACGTAGACGTACGCATATTTGTTTATATAAACATACATATATTTACCTGTGTTTGAATATTAGAGATACGTTTAGTTTATATAACAATTTGCTGCAGTGATAACAGCTAAAGCTCTCTAACACCAAAACAACGTCTTTTAAGACGACTTACAATGTCTCAAGTAGATATTTGAATACGCATTATGCTGAAAAATATTTCACCAAAATATGATTCATTGCTTCCATTAAGAAAATAAATCGAAGGTCTGCAGTAAAGCTAAACATTTAATAAAAATAAACATTACTAAATAAATTTTAAAAAATATTTTGTGAAATCACTTTGTGCAAGATCTGTATGTCCTTAGTGATGCCAAAGATATGTTGTTCCAATCAACATAGCGACTGAAAACCTGTCACTGTTAGCCGCTTCTCGAAGAACCCTGTATTCGGTCTACATTCAATACAATGCCAAGTGTTTGAATAAAAAATAGCAAACACCACATAATCTGTATGCAATACACACATTGAGATATTTTTAATATTTAAATAATGGATTTCTTTGTCTTTCAATTAGATATATCAAAATTACATATTATCTAATCTGTGTGTATA
>NC_068984.1:68734473-68736790 GCF_001194135.2 Octopus bimaculoides
TATATATATATATATATATATATATATATATTTATATATATATATATGTATATATGTGTATGTATATATGTATGTATGTATGTATTTATGTATGAGTTCAGCGTTTTTGCCGAACAACCAGCACAAATTATTTGCTTATAGTGATTAAATGTTCGTGTTGCATATGAGCCTGCTCTCTCCCTCAAATCGACAATATCTGAACAGGGGCACGGTGTAGCGCGCACCAGGTGTCGAAGCGATCGAAGAGGAGCGTGAGACGAATTGTTTTACTCAAGAGTACAACGGTCTAGGAACTGAAACTACGATCTGGCGATCGTGAGCGCATCGCCCTAACCACTAGGCCATGCCATCGACATACACACGCACGCACACACACACACACACACATACACACACATATATATGTTGCTTACTAGTACCTGCGGCGGCATTCACTCAAGGGGTTGAGCTGGCTCCGACCAACGAGTTCACCACGTCCCTCACAAATGCTAACCACATCAGACAGTCGTCTACCGTCGAGGCTGTGTATGTATGTATGTAGCGGGGTCTACCTATTATCTATTAAAGGTATATATTCAGAGGCTCTCACCACAAACTTCGTTTACCACATTTGCCTAACAAGATATTTGATCGGCCTAAGGAATAGAGCCGAAACATATACCCCAAGGCATTCTATCCAATACTATAACGACAGTGATTTCTCATGCACGCATACTCGTGCACACTCAGAAACATATACATGCACACAAGCAGAGCAGGATTCCTTAAAAACTCTCTTTAATTGCTTGAAATAGTAGGCAAATATCCTTCAACTCGTATATTACCGTCTTAAGAAAAGAACGACTCATGAGAACATGAGAAAATGTAATCTGCAGAAAATAAATGAATAAATATAAAATAAATGAATATAAAAATAAAAAATAAAAGTGGGATGGTACCATTATGGTTGCAAACGTCTTTTTATCGACCAGGCCAATCAGAGGCTAAACAACTGCCCACACAAAATTGGGGATGTTAACAAAATAGTATAAAAGACATATAAAACAGGGAGTTTTAATTAGATTTTGTTGTTGCTGTGTTTGTTGTTGTACTAATGAAGTTATAACGGAAAATATTGAAAGGAGGAAAAAAGATCCGAAACTCTATAAAGTGTTTCTTAGATAAGGCTAAAGAATTTCCACATTAAAACTTAATGTTGATAATTTGATCATTGAATGCATTATCATAAATTTTACATGTATTCATTCTCAAACAGCTTCACTAATGACAGTAATGCTGTTTATGATTGAAAGAGAATTTTAAAGAAAGTTATCAATAAATAATTGTATGAATGATGACAAAAACGGCAAGATTGCAGTAAATGTAACCCAAAATGAATGATAATTTTGGAATGTTATACTTGGCAAAAATCTGGAGCTGAAGATAAAATTCATCCATCAACCAATAGAAGCAATCCATTATATGACTGTAATATTTATTTCAGATCTTATGCTAATTAATGCTAATTTATGCTGATTTATTGATATCTCTAATAATTCACTCTCGAAGAAACAAACACTGCACGATTTGTATTGTTTGTATATTTGATTTATTTTGTCCTCGCTTGTTTGTTTATTTTTGGGTATTTCTTTGTCTTTTGGGATTGCATTCATTCTAAATTAATCACGTGTGGTAGAGACAAAATCACCGAGTCACTTCAGTCTGTTTAATTATCAACATATGAGTTGTGAGTTCAAATCCTCATTCGATGTTCACTTATATTTCCTCAAAAGCTAATGCAGTCAATAAAATTCAGATTTTTGGTTTATTTGTCGTTCTAGTATTTGGAATTGAAAGGGCAGGTGTACCAGCTTTTGTTAGAGCCTCTGTGACTGGAACAAAGTAGGGAAAGGAAAGTATTTAGCTTTAGACTAGAGTCATGGTCCCGATACTTGCGATAATATGGACTCTATGTAAAGCGCACATGAAGTGTATAGGGTTAATAAGCGTGGCAGAGTAATACTACCAACACAGCAATAGAAATGGTACCTCTGATGGCTTTAAGAAATTTTATTCGCTTGGTTTTGATTAAATGATAGAAAACACTTCTACTTGCTGCACAAGAAGATCAAGCATGAAATCACATAGTTATGAACTGAACCTATTAATTACAGAGCTATGGACCCAATTTCCAGAATATGCAGATGAGTCGGAAGAGATCCGTTTTTTTTTATGATACTCAATCTGCGAAATATTGATTTCGGATTTTAGCACAAGGCCAGTAATTTCGGGGGAAGGAACAAGTCGATTACATCGACTTCCAGTGTTTAGCTGGCAC
>NC_068984.1:68737013-68738618 GCF_001194135.2 Octopus bimaculoides
GTGTTTAGCTGGCACTTATTTTATCGTTCCCCAAAAGTAGGAAAGGAAAAGTCTACCTTGGCGGAATTTGAAGCTAGAATGTAAAGACGGGAAAAATGCTACAAAGCATGTCAAACAACGATGTCTCTCGCAGCAGTACTTGAGACATAGATATTTATTCTCACCGGCAGAGTCGTTAGGGCAAGGATTATAATTCTTTACAGTACTTCCTTTTCTTTCTTTTTTTTTATATCTTCGTGGTCTGCGTTCAAATACCGTTTAACTGCGACCAAACTATCAATACTTGATGCATTATGAGCTCTTGTTCTTTCATTAAAAACATATACTTGTGCATGACCATGTATTGGCAGCGAAAAGGCAAATTTCCGGGTACACATATATTGTTGACCCTATCTGACACAGGTCAAAACTACACAAATACGTACATGTGTGAGTGTGTATAAAATGTGCACATCTCTTGATGAACGAGCGAGCGAGCAAGAGAGAGAGAGAGAGAGAGAGAGAGAGAGAGAGAGAGAGAGCAAGCAAGAGGGATTGAGAGAGAGCAAGGGAGAGGGAGAGCAAGGGTGATTGAGAGAGAGGGAGAGGAGGAGAGAGTAGTGTGTGTGTGTGCGTGTGCGTAAGATGATAAATGATATCTAATTTTAAATAACATTAATTTTCTTCAGATCACAAAGTCTGTTACAGTATTACAAATACCTGATAAGTGGCTTTTATTAAAACATCCGTTTTCTTTTCTCGACTGGTTGTTGATCCTTTTGTTTTGCTCCAGGTAGGTCTTGATCATGCAGCCGTATGATTAAAGGCATTCCATCCGTGATTAACCCATTAATTTATAGTACCCAATGAGTTCCTGTTTGTGGCATTTGAGTGAGGCTTTGCTGCTATTGCTACAAGGTCGATTCAATATTCAGTAGTAACTCTCGTATTGTCATCATACTTGAACGCCTGTCCCGTTGCCTACTACTCGAATCACGGCAAAGATAAGCAAAACTGCTTACCCTACAGGTAATGTTTAGCATAGATTTCATTGAATGAATATAGATAAGCAATAAATATCAACCTGGAATGAATGCGTATTCTTTTGCTAGTAATACATTAAAATGATTTAATGCCTGTTCCAAGGATATGCTTTGTAATATATATATATATAATATATTTGAACATGATGCTTTATGAGTGTATATAAATTAGATTATAACACCTTGTTACGAATGAGTTGTGGAACATGTAAATAAACTAAGACAGGCAGCTTCTTGTAATCTTAAAAGATACAATTTTGAAAGATGCACTTATATGCACGCGTTTAATATTGACTGTCGAAGAGAAAGTGTATTCAATACCATAATAGAGATTAATGATATACAGCAATACCTCACTGTACGATGATCCGCTTTCCGAGAGCCCGGGTTTAAGAGTTTTATTTTTCAAGCTCAAGTTTCAAATTTTGAACGAAGTGCAAAAGTTGGATCTTTATGGTTATCGCCACTGTATGTCAAAATCTTTAAACAAAATTTTTAATGTTTCATAGAGATGTAATATTTGACCCTGAATCCGAATTTGGGTTAGGGTTCGGGTTTTAGAGTTAGGGTTAGGGTTATGTTT
>NC_068984.1:68739446-68741800 GCF_001194135.2 Octopus bimaculoides
AAAACATTGCTTAAAACAGACATTTATTAGTTTTAAAAATTCAAGAATGAAAGTTTGCAATTCACTCTAGGATTTTATAAAATGAATTATCTTTCTCATATCTCTTTTTCCACATGAATTCACAAAGGTAAGAGTCTACCATTGAACTTTGTGTTCCACGTCGGCGTTTGTTTCAACGCTTTAAAGATGCCCAGGTACTCTCATTTTGTTGAGTGTGAGTCCCATCTTTTGAGTTTATAAATTCAATGCTATAGTTCACAGTTTTATGTGTGAAAACATAGCCCACGATTTCTGGGATATGATTATAATCTCGCCACAGGTCACTGAAGATAGTAGTTCCTGGAAAAACTGAGTGTCGCATTGTATTCCTTGTTTACACTTCTTGTGCGCATGCGCAACATCGTTGGTTACTATAGAAACAGAGTTCTCCGCTATCAACTATGGAACACGTGGTGCTTCTTTGCTTACTATGCTAATAGAACTTCACGGTGATGTGTAAAATACTCGCTTCTGATTGGCTAAAACACCCAAATTTTGCAAATTTTAAAGGCTAATAACTTTTTAACTATGAATTTATAGGAAAAATTATTTTCATTTCCATAATTAGCATACAAAACTTAATCCATAAACCAAATTTGAAAACAACTGAGACACAATTGTAGACAGTGGCGATAACCACAGAGGTCCCAAAAATTTCTACTATCAAGCTTTTTCAAAGTAAACTACTCTAGATTTGTTTTTTAAAAAGAAATCTACAAGTCCGTTTACGAGTGCTTGTGAGTCGGTGATCGCACCTACAAGTGATGGTGTGTGCGAGCCTAATGTAAGTGAAAGTAATTCAGAAAACGATTATAATATTTTTTTTTGCTATCATAAATGGTCTCGACATTCTTTTTACCCTACATGAAATATTCTTTCCATTCTATTGTTGTTTTATTGCCATTTATTTACAAGCATTATAAATTTTATAGGCAAAATATTTTTTTCTGGGAACGAATTACAATTTTAACATTGCTACTATGGGAAAGTATTCCATTATTTTTCAAACCCTCTTTCCTGTGCGTGCGTGCGTGCGTGCGTGCGTGCGTGCGTGCGTGTGTGTGTGTGTATAGTTCATTGATGAGAATAAGATATTCTCCTTGCAGACCACACTTAGTAGTTCTTCTGAGGTTTAGACTTGAGTGTGTAGAGGAGTGAGTGTAATGAGAAGTAAGTGTTATGAGAAGCAAGTCAGGCAGGTCGATATGCAAAGGATATTTCATTCATTAACTACAACAGATGTATATATATTGGTTACATATATATGCATATATATAAATACAGAATTTTACCAGTTGTTCAAATATTGTTAGTTTATCCAAAGCAGTAAATGATAAAATTTTACTGGTGTGTGTAGGTCGGCAACATATACAAAAGCCACATAAATTATTCATCATATAGTGCAAAAGCGAAGGAAAGATAACTCATATTATGAAAAGTTCGCTAAAGTACCCTGAGAAAATATAATTGGTTGTGGGAACGTTTGATCTCGTAATGATATGATATTATTAGTTCAGAAACTTAAACCTACAGCGATTGTGTTTAGGACATCTAAGGTCAGAGAGAGAGAGAGAGGGAGAGGGAGAGAGAGAGAGAGAGAGACAGACAGAGAGAGAGAGAGAAATAGAGAGAGAGAGAGAAATAGAGAGAGAGAAAGAGAGAGAGAGAGAGAGAGAGAGAGAGAGAGAGAGAGAGAGAGAGATAACTACCTAGAGATAGTAATAAGCTCATCGATAGAAATTATATATTTCATTAACAGAAAATTATATGCATAAGTAGTTAGCTAGACGGTAGAATAGATAAGTAGTTCAATAGAGACAAAGAGAAAATCAACAAAAGTAAAATAGTGGAGAAGTCAATCTTCTAAATTTAATTTACAAAAACTATACTTGTTTGCATTCTAGTTTTAGGTGGTGCAAAGATAATATTTAAGTACATCCTTTTTGTATAGAAGAGGTATTACCAATATTTTCAGGATTCTCAATTATGCTCATTAGAATGAATTAACAGGAGTGATATTTTCTAAATATTGTGAACAATATATCTTTTTGCTTGAGGAGGTGAACTACTCCTCAACATTGATGTCGATGAGTAATATAAGTAGTATTTCGTTTAACATATAAGGAGTTAATGGAAAATGAATACTTTTCACCCCGCCATCTCTCTATACACACACACGCACACACACACTCATATACACACAGACGCGCACATGCACACACACACACACACACACACATATATGTGTATACTTTTACTCTTTACTTGTTTCAGTCATTTGACTGTGGCCTTGCTGGAGCACCGCCTTTAGTGGA
>NC_068984.1:68741810-68742633 GCF_001194135.2 Octopus bimaculoides
ACCCGTATCGGTTGTCAAGCGATGTTGGGGGGGACAAACACAGACACACAAACATATACACACACATACATATACATTTATATACATATATACGACAGGCTTCTTTCAGTTTCCATCTACCAAATCCACTCACAAGGATTTGGTCGGCCCGAGACTATAGTAGAAAACACTTGTCCAAGGTGCCATGCAGTGAGACTGAACCCGGACCATGTGGTTGGTAAGCGAGCTACTTACCACACAGCCACTCCTACACCTGTTTATAATTCATGTATACATACATATGTGTATATATTGTGTTAAATAGAATGAGACAACAAAGCCAAGACTGTGTAGAATTTTTGGACATTTATAAAGAGGAAGTTAGTCTTACAGTTGTTTCTGGGATATTAGGGATATCCCTTTACCAGAGACGATATGAGAGAGTTAAAAAGACGGAAATAGTAAAGTTCAGTATAAGGTTTTATTTGGGAAAAGATGGGTATAGGAAATATAAAGGGATGGACTCTCCCGTCGAAAATAACGTATGAGTATCCAGTCACCTTGCCGAACGATTGCACAAAGGATTTGTTTATAGTTGTCGAAGTGTTAGCAGAGGAATGTAAGATGAAGTGTTTTGCTCAAGAGTACAACGCAGCATCTGGTCTTGGAATTGAAACCAAGATCTCGCGATCGTGAGTGAAACAGCCTAATTACTAGGCTATGGGCCCTCACGTATGTATGTATGTATGTATGTATGTATATGCACACATATATACACACATGTATATATATATATATATATAAACATAGATATCTATCTATATATATATATATATATATAAAC
>NC_068984.1:68743393-68757336 GCF_001194135.2 Octopus bimaculoides
GAGCCGTTTTAGCGATGCGTCCTGCCCAAGCTCGTCGAAACGCCGGTGTTAAAACGTGGGTGGCTGATGAAGGAGAATGTTCTCTATGTGGCTCGTGTGTTCTCGTCTACGTTTGTTTGCAATGTCCTGTACCCAGATATGCACCTATACATACAGGTGGATGTCGGTATGCACATACCTGTACGTATATATGCATATACTCATTTACTATTTGTATATATATATATATACATGTATATATGTATGTATGTATGTATGTATGTATGTATATGTATATATATGGAGGGTGTTTGGGATAAATTTGACGATATTTTAAAGCTTCTTTTTTTCAGGAACAACTTGATGTAATGATGAATGCTCAAACGTATTGGAATGCATAAAGACGAAAGTTGTCGCTGTGAAAAATTTAGGTGACATGGACCACTGGAAGCCATGTGAATATTGGAAATGAGCTACCTTATTCATGAGGATTTGTGCTGGGTATCATAATCCCGATATTATGACTGCTGTTTAATACCTTGTGAACACTGTAAACATGGACTGCTGCAACGGAGACTACAAACTTGTGACCAGCAAGACACACAGGTGGCGTACTGACTGCGTCTGCACGCCAGATTCATCCTCACATCTTTGAACAGGGTCTTAGTCTCAGTTTACATGGCTATATAAAGCTGCTGAGTGTGGTCAAACCCTGGCTGGAGGGACTTGATGTTGGAAGGCAGCAGGATGACTTCGCCGGGCCCAAATTCTGACCTGCTAATCCTATAGATTACTATATGTGGGACTCTACCTGCAACACCAATGCCGAGCTGGTAGCCAAGATCAAGGTGTTTGGATATCTTCCCAGCGACTTTGTGAGGAAAGCATGCGCCAGATTATGGACCTGCCTTGAGGCCGTGGTGAAAGCTGAGTTCGGATACTTTGAGCAAACATTTATCTCCCAGTCATAATCTAGTTGATATTTTTTGATTTTTTAAATACTTTTATTTTCTATTAGGATATTGTGTTTTTTTCTTCTTTTTATGCAAAGTAGCAAATTTAGACCGAACACCCGGTGTATATGAAAGTCGACGATCGGGCAGTATCGTTAGCCTGCCACACAAAGTGCTTAGCGGAATTTCTTTGCGTCCTGAGTTCAAATTCTGACTAGGTTGACTTCGCTTTTCAACCTTTCGGGGTCGATAAAATAAATAAATACGAGTACTGTCACTGATGGAATCAGCTAGCCCTCTCCCACTAAATTTCAGACCTTGTGTCTACATTAAAAATAATTTATACACACACACACACACACACACATACATGCACACACACACATACACAATGCATATATGCTTCTGTATATGCATATATATATGTGTGTGCGTGTGTGTGTGTGGGGGGGGGTGGCACATACATATATGCATATACACACAACACACACACACATACATACACACATATATGGAGATTGATAGGTAGATAGAAAGATTGATTGGTAGATGAATAGATATTTAGCATATATACCTTTGGTGTTCTCATTCTCATGCGTTTCTAATTTGCGTTTAGGTACTTTGGTACTCCTTTTGTTTGAGGCTTTCTAATGTCCAGAATGTTGTGTATGATGCGGTCGACTCTTTCACTGGAAATCCCCAGGGTCTCAGCTGAAATCCGGCGGTCCTTGAGAATCATGACGTGCACAGCGTCGGCTTTGTCCTCTGTGGTCGCTGAAGTTGGCAGCCCAGACCTGGGTTCATCAGTGATCTCGAAATGACCGACCCCAAACCTTGACACCCAGGTTTTCACTGTGGAGTAAGATGGTTACCCATGCTTCAAGACTTCCATTATATCTCCATGGATTTCTGTCGCTCCTTTGCCTTGCAAAATGGGGAAATTCATGACCGTTTGTGCTTTAATTTTATCAAAATCCACTGTAGGAGCCGCCATCAGACGTTAAAGCTGCCAAAAAAAAGCTATAATGTATATCATCATGATTTCCTTTTGCATATCTTCTCCTAAATAGCTGTCCTACCTCCCCTGTAAAGGTAACAGCTCTACCCTTTCCTGATACCCTTAAAGCCAGGAACTTTTCAGCACCTCTCGTATATGTCATAAATATACCAATGGTAGTATGCGTGACTAAATATACTTGCATAAATCTATATCTACTGTTTTACTGTAGTTTATACATTTGCGCACAGTCACATACACGTATGAGTACATCTTGATTTTTAACATTATTCTGATTTATTATTAAGGTGGTGAGGTGGCAGAATTGTTAGCATGCCGGGCAAAACGCTTAGTAGCATTTCACCCGTTCAAACGTTTGGAGTTCAAAATCTGCTGAGGTTACCTTCGTCTTTCATCCTTTTGAGGTCACTAAAATATGTACCAGTTTCGGGTCGTTAAAATCGACTTACCCCTCCCCCGAAAATGCTGGTCTTGTGCCAAAATTTGAAACCAGTTTAGTTTTTATTAGTCTCTGCATCATTTAACTCCCCGTGGGCGTATGGCAGGTGTGCATCATGAGATATGAAGAGAATTAGAAATAAAAATGTAATCTGGTTTAATCTCTATTCACTCTAAATGTTTCTGCTACTATAATTAGGACCTTCCTGAAGCAAATTATAAAGCATATCCTAGGAGGCCATAGATACCGTAACGTCTTTTATTCCCATAACGTCAATGTCAGCCATTAATGGTTAGATGATATCTAAGCATAGAATACACGCAACAACAGACGCAGTGCTGTGTTGATAATAACTAACATTGCAAGCTACATCAGACGCAAACACACACCCACGTAATCTTCATCCTACATGTTAACCAGCAGCTGTCAATTGGAAAGTGTTTGTATCGGAAAGTCAGTGGCCTGTGTTTGACTCATACTATTCGATGATATTATGAGACACTACAGCAAATGAATTTTTGAGGAAGATATATGTAACTAAACACTATATTCGGTTTAGCGATAGGAATACTTCACTTGCTTACTCCTCTTCATCTGGAGACCCTATGGATATGGAAACGACTTCCCCAACATTACATAAAGAGGGATTCATAATTACGAATTCTGACTCTAAGAAACGGCAAATAACCCACCCTCAGCTGTTATCCATCAACTGTAAAAGAAATACGCCCTGTTAATGAACTTCATGATATTGACCATTGATAAACAGGATATACGACTCTAGGTCTAACTGTCCCACTCACAACAGTGAGTTCTATACTTCCTAGTGCACGAAGAAATTTATTGTCGCTCATGCGAGATCAATGTAACCCCAGAACATCAAATTGGTTATTTTGGAATGTGACATTATATAGAATTTAGATTATCTAACAAGAACATCTAATCTGTCCAATTTCGTGCAATATTCATTGCAAAGAACTGATGTTAACAAATGTTAACAAAGCGACGCCAGCATTGTGCTTGCTCCTTCTCAAGACCAATAGAGACTTAAATATTCTCTCAACTAGATGCCATTTTAAATTTCTTTTGAATTCTCTCTATGACGATTCCAAACATCTGATGATATTGATATGTCCTGCGCAGACGAGAGTTTAAAGACTGTTATTATATACATAGAACTTCAACCAAATATATCGAATGCTAATTCCTTTCATTTATTCACTGACATATGTGTGTGTGTATTTATGCATGTATTTATGTATGCATAAGGTATTTGAGGACATACCTTTTTGGGTCATTGGTCATTGTTTGCTAAATCTGTATAATATTTGTTTCAGAAACTAATAATAGCAGACCCTCAGCTTACTCAAGAAATGAAGAGGCATGCTTTTATTGTGGTTATAAAGGCTGAGCATAGCGATATAGAAATATCTCGATTTTTAAAAGTCACCAGGTCTTTCGTCTACAAAGTTTGTCAGGAGCTAGAGACTGAGGATGGAAACGTATCACCAGTATCAAAGCATAAAAAGCATTCTAAACGCTCTGAACACTTGAATTTATCCAGCAAGTTCAACAGACCATTGATTACAATCCCACAAAGTTCATGAGCTCAATTACAAAAAATCTTCATGTGTCAGAAGGAACTGTCAGAAATGTTGTCGACAAAGACATCAGATATAAGTCTTATATGATGAGGAAAGGTCAATTTGTCAGATAAAGCAAAAGAAAATCATTACATCAGATCTAAAAGGCTCTTAGACAAACTGAAAATTCCAACAGACACTGATTTAATTCGTTTTTCTCAAACGAGAATAGCTTCGACCAAAATCAAAAAGTTAACAGAAGAAATGACAGATGGTTATGTGCAGACCCTTCTGAAATTTCAGGTGTTATGCATACAACATTTCCTGCAAATGTCATGGTTTTAGAGGTTGTCAGCAATGAAGGACATGTGATGCTTCCTTACGTCATTCCACAAGGCCTTAGAGTTAACTCTGCCACCTACATTGAGGTCCTGGAAATAATTGTTCAGCCTGGATAGACAGTATATACAAATGGAAGGCCATATTTGTTTCAGAAAGACTCTGCACTAACACACATGGCTCTAGTAACATAGGAATGGATAGCTGAACATTTTCATGATTACATAACCCTAACATTTGACCTCCTAATTCCCCAGATCTCAGTCTATTGGACTTTTACGTGTGGAGCGTTGCCATAGTCAGAGTAAAGTTCAGGTTCATTTGATTCGAGCATGTAGGTGATTTAGATCTCGTATAGAAGCAGTTGTTGAAGCTGATGGTGGCTTTATTGAATAACATTATACAAAAGAAAGTTTATTTTTATCTTCATACCAATTTTTGACAAATAAAGCTGTTATATATCTGTCCTTTTCCCTTATAAGCATAAATCTGTCCTCAAATAATTTACGCATCCTGTATATATATATATATATATATATATGTCTATATACGTGTGTGTGTCTATGTGTATGTGTAGTGTTTGCAATATGCGTATGCTGCAAAGTAAAGATATATGTAGAAAATAAAACTACATAGATCTTTTATATATAGACTTCACATAGCTACTTACTTTCGGAACACCAAAATGTATATGGTATTGCGTGATTGATTAATTTGATCATGTATATTAACATAGATTTTCCTTTAATCAATTGTTATAGATATATTCTAATTAGTTCCAAATTAACCGTTAGGAAGAGTTTGATATTTTATGAAGTATTCTCGCTAGAGTTCAAACGAATTATAATAACGAATAAATTCCTTGTTAGCTATATGTCAAAGAGAACACGTTTTTGTAGATGATAACATATAATGAGATTAATACATAAATTAATACATAGAGACGTACATATCTTTGTATACACATATAAGTATATGCATGCACCAAAATCTCTTGGTTGTCTTTCGAGATCCGATGATGACTTTGATGGCTTATCCTCTCCTACAGCCTCTCAAACTCTATGGAGGTGTGTCATATATATATATATATATATATATATATATTGGTTTCAAATTTTGGTACAAGGCCAGTAATTTCGAGAAAGGGGAAAGTCTATTACATTGACCCCAGTGCCTAACTGGTATTTATTTTATCGACACCGAAAAGATGAAAGGCAAAGTCGAACTCGGTAGAATTTGAACTCAGAACGTAAAGTTGGACGAAATGCCGCTTAGAATTTTTCCCAGATTGCTAACTATTATACCAGCTCACCGCCTTAAAGGGCATATGAATGTATGTGTGTGTGTGTGTGTGTGTGTGTGTGTGTGTGTATAGGTTATCTGAATTAGAGGTTAAAATAACCGTCTAAGGAATAGAAGTATCCATTACACTACCGATATATCACCTATCCCTCCTAAGAACATCTTATCAATGGCTCTACCATACAATATTGGAAGCAGAAACAGGTGTTAGATGGGGTGCAATCTATTTGTATTGAATTAATAAATAATAATTGATGTAAGTCAATTTTTCTCCATTTTCTGTTTATTTAAATTTTCTTTTCTTTATATATATATATATATATATATGTATATATATATATTAAAGTGGTTAAACTAGTAATGGTGGGATCATGACTGCTCTCTCCTGGCTCTCATTTGCTGTCTTCTGTTTGTCCTCCACAACATTCTCAAATGGATTTCTTTCCCCTTGGAGCTTTCTTCATGTGGTACAATTAGTATTTCATAGAAAGGCTCTTTGCTTATCCTTATAGTGTTTCTCTCGCTCTCCAGCCGAGCTTTGACCATGATATAACAAGCCGTGTACCACGGCCTCTTATATCATTGACTATCCTTACGTAAATCACTGTTATATGTGAATCTCTATACGAAAGGTATCGTAATTATTGCTTAAAATCCCTCTGAAAATACAAAATTGCACAATTAGTTTCCTTCGTAAAAATGTCTACATTAAGTTACCCAAGAGCCCGGTTAAAACGTTGATAATAAATAATCGAAACAAAACGTAAAATGTTTCGACGGGCATTATTATAGCAGTTATATATATTTAAATGAAATGAGAACGCCAGACAGAACAATTATTTTCAAATATATGTAAACAATTTATACTGCCGATCTTGAGATTTATCGGCATGAAAAAATGCTCTTTTCAAAGTTTGGAAGAAAAATTACAAACAAAATTCAATCAAAACGATAACTTCTCTGTCCTCAGAATGTCATTCTACAACTAAACTCTTGCTTAGATATTGCTTTCTCCCTCTGAGGCCAATTTCTTCAGACTTTAAAAAGAGCAATTTTTCATGTTGAAATACCAAAAGATCAATAATATAATTTGCAAAGAAAAAATTATACTGTCTGGCATTCTTCTTCCTTCATTTAATACAAAATTTGATTTTCTCGACAGCAAATAAAAATCAGAGTTCAAGAAAACTCATCGTGGTATATGTGGGCCAATGTCATTTAGTAAGGTTCTCCAGTTTACTCGACTTTTTTTGCATGGAGCCACTCCTTGACACGCTCAAAATTATGATCCACAGAATTGTGTGTGTTATTTCTTTCATTAAATGTAGAAAAAGCAAAGAGACAGTTGACAGTTTTGCAGCATTTACCCAAAGTTTTACCCAACACACAAGCCTCTCCTTTTCTCTTTCCACACATACTGTCAACCTATCCCCACTTAAAATGTCAATCCTCTTTCCCAACCTTCTTGTTCGTATTTTACTTGCAGTCAAAGAACATTAGCTACATAAATCCCGTTAAACTCTGGAGCCTGCAAAGGTCGTAGACAGAAACCTTTTAGTTTATATGTATATATATATATGTAAATGTGTGTCTATACACACACACACACAAGTTAACTTAGTACGTTTTAGAGAAATGTGACTGTTGTTTCTCCTCTATACACATTGGTTTCCTCAGACTGAACACGAAAGACCAATATCTTTATCATTACTGGAAGAGATTCTTTTAGATTATATATTTTCGTTCAATCCACAATGGCACCAGCAGTTGTAGTAGAAACAGTCTTAGTGAAATTAATTGATTTCATTTAATAAGCGAGGCTAAGGCGGTGAGCTGACAGAATCGTTAACACATGGGCAAGATGCTTAGCGGCATTATTCCCGTCTTTACGTTCTGAGTTCAAATTCCGCCGAGGTCGACTTGGCTTTTCATCCTTTCAGAGTCGATAAAAACAAGTACCAGTTGAATACTGGGATCGATGTAATCGACTTTTCTCTTTCCCCAAATTGCTCGCCTTGGGTCAAAATTTGAAACCAATTAATAAGTAAAACCGAAGTATAACCTCAATCTTAAAGGGAACTTACCTCTTGTTCTCCAATACTTTTCTAACTACTGCTTTCTACATTAGCTATAAGACTGCATTTTTGGAAAACGGTAATTTATTTTATTGAATGTGGGAGGATGGAAGGCAAAGTCCACCTGGTTGTGATTTGAATATAAAACATGAAGAACTATTACTCAATACTTCAATGCATTTTGTCGGACGTTGTAATGATTTTACATGTCCACCACCTTAAAACAGCTGTAAACTACAAATTGATAAAGTCATCAATACATGTACGGAAGCGGGGAATTGGCAGAGTCATTAGATTCTAGGACAGAAAGCATTGCGATATATATTTCGAGTTCAAATCTTGTTAAGGTCAAATTTACGTTTCCTCATTTCTATATCGATTAAGTATTACCGCTGGAGTAGATTTTTTCTTTCTTTCTAAGAAATAAGCACCGATAAGAATGGGCATTGCCAGGTTTTGATACCTAAGACACAACGTATGGTATGACATCACCCTTACAACTACATCGTAGAGGAAATGCATGTACGCATCTATCAACATGTTTGTCTTTCATAGGTCATCTTCTGCTGGGCTTATATTCAGTAGTTTCACTGTATACATAACCTTCTAATAGCGATCACACCCGTCATCAGTAATTATAAAGGTAAATATGGGTATTATTTTCGATAACAAACACCAGTCCATATCCATTTAAAATAAAACAAAATCTCCCTTAAGTCATGATATGCCTTTATAAGGAATACTAGTTGTCTCAAGAATGCAATTAGTGAACAGAAAAAATCGTTAGCTTTACATTTGTTCTCGTTTTCTGCATTCTGCAAATCATATCCTATTTAGATTAAATTTACATTTCTTCACTTTGAGAGCAAAAACTAAAGCTCCAATACTGAAATGTTTGAGTGCGGGATGGGAAGTTTTACAATATCTGCCTCTGCTCGGTGCATTTGTGTTAAGATTGTGCCTAGAGATACAAATCCTGGCCAGCGACAGGATTTGCCTGCCTACATGTGTTCATGGAATCATAATGGATTTTAAATGCTGCAATGAGTGTTGAAGTGTTGTGACTCTCTTGTTAAACTCCACCTACGAATACAAATCCTGACCAGCGGCAGGATATTTGTATGCCTACATGTGTTCATGATATCATTATAGATTTTAAAAGCTGCAATGGGTCTTAAATGGTTTTGACTGTCTTTTAAATAAAGCAGTTGAACGACGACGACGACGATGATGATGATGATGATGATGATAGTTACGATGGTGACGGTGGTGGTTATTTCCACTTTCACATAATCGAGTAGATGAATGATAAATCTGTTCTTTGGTAGCAAGTCACATTTATAAGAGGCGAATAATCAAGTAACGATTTCTGCAAACGAGTAAATGAATTAAAACTGCAGAATAAAGTGTTCCGTCTCCTCTGACACTAGAAAATAACTTGCACCGGAGTTGAACTTATAGCCTATGAACAATAAGTCAAATTTTCTGTATCTACTCGGTCATCTCGCCTGGTATTAAGATTTTAGATAAGACCCTGTTATGGGTTGATTTTTACTTTTCATCTACAATTGGTGTAGATAAATAAATGCCAGCAGCATTCGAGCGATAAACGGTACTGATTCTATCTTGCATAGTTAAATCTTTTACAAGTTCGCTGGCATTAAATTTGCTATCTCTGTATGCAGTAAATCTGTTAGTCCAGAACTAATGAAGACTACACAAGTAAAATTTCTCTCTCTCTCTCTCTTTCACTTTTTCTTGTTTCCTTTTATTTATCTCAGTTAAGAATTCTTCTTGGTGAAATAAGGTCCCAAAAGTATTCGTAGTAAATATGGTTGATTCAGTATTTAGATAATCTACATTTTTCTTTCTTATATTGCTGCTCAAGCACACATTTGTGTTACAGTATGGAGACATTGACTGTTACTAATTATGTAGAATCTTCTACCTCTTACTTCTCGCTTGTTAATAAGGGTGAGGAATGGCCGAACCGTTAGAGATCTTTGGCAACTTTACAGCAACGTTTAGTTACGGCCCTCTCTGTTGTGTTTTCAAATCCGGTATAAGTCAAATTAACATTTCATTATTACGGAATCGACATAAGGAAATATTCTTTTCTACTCTAGGCACAAGGCCCGAAGTTTTGGGGGAGGGGGCCAGTCTATTAGACAACTGGTAATTAATATATCGACCCCGAAAGGATGAAAGGCAAAGTCGATCTCGGTGGAATTTGAACTCAGAACGTAAAGTCAAACGAAATACCGCTAGACATTTCGCCCGGCGTGCTAACGTTTCTTATTTCTTTATTGCCTACAAGGGGCTAAACATAGAGAGGACAAACAAGGACAGACAAATGGATTAATTCGATTACATCGACTCCAGTGCGTCACTGGTACTTAATTTATTGACCTCGATAGGATGATAGGCAAAGTCGACCTCGGCAGAATTTGAACTCAGAACGTAACGGCAGACGAAATACCGCTAAGCATTTCGCCCGGCGTGCTAACGTTTCTGCCAGCTCACCACCTTCGACATAATAAAATATCAACGAAGTTCTGTGGGAAATTGATTCTACCTTACAAAAAAAGGGTGGGGGTGGGGAACTACCAAAATGCAGTCGGTGTGCCAATAATAGAAATCAATATCTTGGGCTCATCTGGTTCACCGAGCTGAAAACAGGTCATAACACAGTGTTGAATAATTGTATGGTATTTATTTTTATACATCCAATCACTGAGGTCATATCTCACTGGAAATAACTGTACCTGTTCAGTTGGATGTGAATACAATGTGCACCAATAGGGAACTAAAGACATTTGAATGGAGAACATACATTTACATTAAAACTTTGACTTCATCTATAGACAAAATAAGAAAATAAAGCAAATAGATTTGGGGGTCATTGCTTCTGGGACTCAAACTAAGGCTCGGGCAATGCCGATTGGATAACCTGGTCAAGTTGTGTCTGATGTTGAAACACCCGAAACATTCAGCGACCGCAGTTCATGGTACTGATGTTGTGTCACAGCTAATCTTGCACAAGAAACGTTTTGTAATATTTCCGTTTTCACACACACACACACAGCCATAACGGGATTGGGATGAGAAAGTGTGAGAAGCGTAGTGAAATGGCAGCTATGAAGTTGTTGCAAGAACTGGGAAATGGTAAGAAGCAAGAAGAATGACAAAGTTTGTTAGAGGACATAGGTGACGAAACGGCAAGAGTAATGTTTTCTTCTCTATGCACAGGGCCCGGTATTTTGGATGAGGGGCCCAGTCGATTAGATCGACCCCAGTACGCGACTGGTGCTTAATTTATCGACCCCGAAATGATGAAAGACAAAGTCGACATCCGCGGAATTTGTACACAGAACATAAAGGCAGACGAAATAGCGCTAACTATTTCGCCCGGCGTGATAACGTTTCTGCCAGATCACCGCCTTGAAACGGTAAGATTAATACAGTGGCAAACTGAAGTAGAAGAGCGAGGGTGCAAAAGTGAGAGAAAGGCAGAGGATTGTTCTCAATCATAAAGTGGTAAAAAGGAATTGAGTAGCAGAAGTTATAAAGTGTTGAATTAAAAGCCCAGGTAGATTACCTCTATGTACAGATCGTGTATCTTAACGCCACTCCTTTTGTATTTCAATCACTTCTGCTTCAGGAAAATATTTACCAGTAATCTACCAAGGCTAAATCACGTATAAAGTTTTTCAATAAACATGTGGTTCACTGCGTGCGAAATGTATAGAAACCAAGAGATTTCTATTAACATTAAAATATTACTTAGAGCTTATATTTATGCATTCTCTCTCTCTCTCTCTCTCTCTCTACGCACACGCATACATGCGTTTGTGCGTTTGCTGATGTGTGGTTGTTGGTGTGTATATATGTGTATGTGTGTGTGTGTGTGTATGTGTGTATGCGTGTGTTTGTGTGTGTGTGTGTGTGTGTGTGTGTGTTTGTGTGTGTGTGTGTGATGCATTGAATACTCGACTGTGTTCAACTTTTATTTTGTTTTTATCGAGTTTACTTTTTCCATATTTTCGCACAAGACCATTGCAGTTGTTGCAAAACTAATAAACTTTAAAATCCATCTTCCATTTCCTAGATTTTCATAATCGCATCACCAAAGTGATGTGGGATGGTATATTTTGCTGTCTCCATAGTAGGCAGGGTTTTGTCATTTAACAGTGTATTTTTCTTCTAAAGAATCCTGTAGGACATAGAAATATCGCTTACTACTGTTTTCCTTTACATTTATGTCTTGCGTTGTGTAGCCTATTGGAATACAATTATTCCTTGTTTTATGAGCATGGAAAGCCACGACTATAGTATCATATTTGTATGGCTGATATAACAGTTAGAGTCAGGAAGTTTATAACTTTCAACTCTACAATCGAGTTTATAAATCTCATTAGTCATTAGTAGCCTGTTAATTGTTTTTAAATGCTTTCTGATTCGCTGTAAGTACAAGTGTTTTTTCTATCTTAAAGTCTTTGCAATATGTTATTAGTGTATCCGTTTTTATGTTATAGGAGCTTATCTTTGCTAATGCCTGATGAAGCATTCATTTCTTTAATAATTAGTATGCATATGATTTATATAATATTTCAAGTGTGTCTTTTGTATATTTGATAAGTGTGATATGTTATATATTTGTTGCTGTATATTTCTTATAACTTTATGGTGCTTAGTTTACTCATTTCTTAGAATACCGACGTGATTTAAGAATTTGATTGCAAATGTGAAAGCTGTAAACTTCACAATTAACGCATATACAACACACTATCTCCTGTTCACCATGCACATAAAACGAGGAGCAATTTGTGATTCATTACATCACGCATGTTAAAGCAAAACAACATTGTTAAACATTAACGGGCAACGCATAAGTACTCTGTAGAATTTCCCACAAAAATAGAGGGTTAACGACGGAAACATTACCTATAATACAGCATTGTACTACTACAATCCTACAGTTCAAAACAATACATCTGGCAGTCGATATCGAGATACCGAGGGTAGACTTTACATCAATCCTATCAGCTCCGTTTAGTATGAGGAGACAAAGAACATTTATATTTATATACATATGTTTGTATGCTTGTGTTTTTCTCCCTACCATCGCTTGACAACCGATGTTGGTGTGTTTAAGTGTCCTTAACTTAACGATTCGGCCAAAGACACCTATAGAATAAGTACTAGGATTATAAAGAATAAGTCCTGGGGGTCTATTTGTTCGACTAAAGGCGATGCTCCAGCATGGCCGCAGTCAAATGACTGAAACAAGTAAAAGAATAATATACGTATGCAGGCGAGTACACTATGCAGACGAGTAGGTGGATGGATCCTTAGATCATTCAGAAGCAGGAGGAAATTTGCCCTCAGTCGTCTGGGTTACTACTCCCAATTGTGGCCGCTACAGAGCATCAAACTGGTGGCCGAGCCTGAGGCAATCCAGCCCCACTGTACAAAAAAGATCGACTCAGTGAAACAGATGCGCTACTGGTAGAGGCCACAAGAACTGATGCTCTAATCCCTGGAGAGAAGGCGAGAAAGGTACGCAGTGATATACATATGTAAGATCCTGGAATGTCTAGCTCCCAAATTTGGAATTAAAAGCTATAGAAACCACCGATGTGGACGGTACTGCATAATACTAAATATAAGGACCCAGTATTGCAACAGCTTGGGTCTCATGGGACCACGACTGTTAAACAACCTGCCAAAGAACCTAAGTGATATGCAAGGTGCAAATGTGGAAACGTTCAAAATGTACCTGGTCAAATTTCTATCCGAAATCTCAGATGAGCCTACATCGCGGCAGGAGGACAAAGAAGAGCAGCTTCGTTCAGTTCACCTCTTCATCAAAAACAGTACCGTGCGTGCGTGCGTGCGTGCGTGCGTGCGTGATATATACTGGTCAGCGTGCTCTCTGAGTAGAGTTTCCATATTATTATTCTACTAGCTTACTCCTCAGCAGCCCTGTATATATAGCTGTACACACTCACATACATTTATATGAATGTTTAATATAGGTGTGAATGTTGATGTAGTATCTATTATAAAACTAACAGGATTATGAAACAGCTGTAAGTGAAAAGAAAAAGCATGTTTTCTCTAACTCACATCTCTTATCTGTTCTATTCAAACGTACATACATACAGATAGACAAAAGGATATGCATACATATAAATACATATTCAGAATGCGTATATATATATATATATATATATATATATATATATATATATA
>NC_068984.1:68757485-68762941 GCF_001194135.2 Octopus bimaculoides
TATATGTATGTGTGTGTATATATATATATATATATATATATATATATATGCATATATGTATATATACACATGCATACATATACATATGCATATATATGTATATACTTATGTGTGTGTGTGTGTGCGCGCGCGCGCGTGTATTTCTTTATTTATGTGTGTATGATATATCCTGTAGCATGTAGAAACCACTTCTCATTTATTTATTTATTCATCTATTCATCATATAATAACATGCAGCAGATACAATACGAAATTCGTTTTAAAACTAAAAGAAAAAGAAAACAGACATTTAAAAATATAAATAGTAATAAAACCAAATAGTCATAATGACATATTTGGTTTCTGGAAACTTTTCTCAATTGTACAACTGCTATTGATTGCTGTAAGCTACAATTGGTAATTAGTTCCAGTTTTTGCTACCAGCTCAACAAACAGGCTTTTAATAATTCATTTCTGCAGCTTTTCATTCATTGAAGTTTACTTTAGCAATGTAATTAGTTTCTCAATTTCACAAAGTTCTTAATGTCTTGGGTATCCTTCTTGCTCCTACTTACAGAAGTCAATAGATGCAGGCTTGATAAATAAGAATTTCTAATGAAGGCAACAGCGAAGGTAATAATTATGTCTGAAATGCAATCTGGATTGTTGGGTAGAAAGGCAGTTTTCATTTAGTATGGTATATTACACACATTAATCAATGATAAGCAGAAGCTGTCGGTGTTGTTATGCTTCTCCATGTTTGTTTAGCGTTTAGTATTTAGTGTTAAGCGTTCTACTCATTCAAATCACCTGTGTTATTTTCGAATATCGCGTATCTCGTTCAATACTATCCAGTTTATATTTTATTTTTCAAAAAGAAAAAAAAAATGATTTAATTTGAAGGAGATATGTACTATTTCTAGCAATTTAAACGACTAGGTGGAGGCACTCACATTGAATCATGTTAAACAGAAGTTATATTGGGGTATATTTTTCTTTTTAAACACTGTCTCTCTAAGCTTTAAACTATTAACAATGATTATCAGTTCCTGTCCTCCGTTTTACTCTCTAGTCCATCCCATGGGTATGTTACTTCCTTGCAATTCGCTTGTAAGACTCAAGACCATGCAATCCTTGACCAAACTCGTCAGCATTCCTTCTTTATGCAGTATTCAATAAGCAGTTGATGTAGATAAATCCTTAACTAGAGGTCTGTATTGCTGATCGTACGTCAAAAATGAATGCGAGAGGTTTCTATGTAATTGCCTCAGAAAGCCGGAGCATTCTGAACATGGTCCTGGTAGAACCACTGGAGTCTGCTCTACACAAATGGGCCTTTTAAAACTTTGACTGGAACCGTCTGAATATGTGTGTGTGTGTGTGTGTGTGTGTGTGTGTGTGTATGTATGTATATATGTGTGTAAATAGATAAATATAGATATATAAATAATGTATATATTTATATATGTGTGTGTGTGTGTGTGTATACAAACACATACACGTAAACTTTGAACGACGAGAATGAGTGATCAATACTGCATTGCTGGATAAAATGTCTTTATTTGTGTATTAATGCTACCATTGGTTTCATGTTAAGAAACTTATCTTAATATCTAAAAATTTTTTTCTAGCCGATCACATATTGAATATATATGTATGTATAAATATATGTGTACACACACACACACACACACACACATACGCCTAATATATCTATGCATGTTAATAAATGTTTTTATGTTTAGTTATATTAAAAACAAATTTAGATTAATCTGGGGAGTTACTCTAAACTTTTGTATAGGTCAAATATTTTATCAAGCAAGAATATCATTGACAGTCCAACAATAGCATAACTGGCCGAAACTTCGAAGTCACAGTCAACATTATTCTTGTTTAAGAATAAACACACACATATGTATGTATTATGTATGTATGTATGTATGTGTGTGTGTGTGTGTGTGTGTGTGTGTGTGTGTGTGTGTGTGTGTACGTATGCATGAAGAAAGAGAGAGAGAGAAAGTCAGGTAGTAAAAACAGGATGGATAAGGATCAAACACATGAGTGTGTATACTATTCTTTACGCCAAATCGGCAGAAAATAGAAAGTGAGTCAAGGGCCGAGAATTTTGTGCATGCCACTGAGCTGTTTGATAAGTGCCATGCACGAAACTTTAGGCCCTCGAGTAGTTTTGTAATATCTACTCAATAAAAATAGAAAATCATACAGAAATGCATATGTATATATATTCTTCGGATATTTTCCCGTAATTTACTGAGCACACGCCACTAACAGATCTTTAGTAGATAAAGATGGAACAGAAAATCCCGAAATTTTCTGCAAAATTATCCGGATTGCTTCAAAGAAAAAGGGCAAGTAATTGAAAAGCGAAAGAGATGGAAGTCTTATTTTAAAACACCTACGAAATTGATTCGTTTGTTATTAGAACATGCATTCTCTTACTTCAAGGGCTACATAAGATGTCGCTTTTGAATCTCAGAGAAATATATCTTCCTATTATAGGATTTGGGAATTTCGAATAAAATTCTTGAATTGGTCAATCCTTACAAATGCTTTTATGTACATGTATTGATACATTTCCTACTACTATCACGATAAAATAAATTATTTCCTACACTATTAATCTTCTATAGAATGAAAACTGGTAATATGAAAGGAAGTGGCATCTCGTTTATCCCTCAGCATTAAAACAAACTTCATTAACAGTAACCACTTTGCTTGAGTTTGAATGTTGAAGGTGTATGACACTGAAGATATAAAACAATCTGTTGTTTTTACAAATGAGTAGATAATTTTATCGTATATTCTGCGTATGACAGCTGAGTGTGTAACGCATTTCATAGAAGCTTTAGGTCAACGAACTTATGTCTTTAATTTTGTTTCAACAGGTCATTTAGAGGCAATAACATACAAATCACTAACGATATGCTAATGGGCCAAAACGTTATCTAATTTTTCTGGTGCAAGTTATGTCAGAAACGTTCACACAGCCCTTCCAAGTCATAAAAGCAGCCTTACTAACAATAAATAAATAAAACAACTTCCCCAAAAAAGAAAAAAATAGATATCCAACTGAAGAAGTAGCTTGCTGACGCTAGGGTGACTTAATAACATCTAAGATAATGACAATTTGTGCCATGCTGATTTTTCGAATCTCAAAATGAACAATGCCATGACACCAGATGAATTTTGCCTTGTACAATATCTACTCTTTTTTAAAATAGACCACAAATCAGTCATCTTGAATCACCTTGTAGAAACGCGATATTCTGGAACAGAAACGAAAGAAATGCTTACTTAAAACAATAGGAATAAGCTCCAGCATACTATTGAGTAATTTTTCTTTTGTTTGCACACCCATATGCACATACTCATACATGCACCTATATTAAAAATTACGCATGGTGTGGCTGTGTGGTAAGACGTTTGCTTCCAACCACATGTTTCCAGGATCAGTCCTACTGCATGACACCTTGGGCAAGTGTTTTCTACTATAGCCTCCGACCGACCAAAGCCTTGTGAGTGGATTTTGGTAGACAGAAACTGAAAGAAGCCTGTCGTATATGTATATCTATGGTGTGCTTTAGCGCTTCAGCTAAAGAAACCAGTAGAATAAGTACCAAATTTAAAAAAGATTGTCCAAGGTGGTGCCCCAGCATGATCGTATTCTAATGGCTGAAACAAGTAAAAGAAAAAAGGTATATGTATAAATGTGTGTGTTTGTGTGAGATATATATATATATATATATATATATATAATCCCGAAATACAAGAGTAGAAAAACATCCCAAAACTAATGAAGGTTCGTTCTTTCTGTTGTTTGTCTTGTTTTCCATTTGTGTCTTTCGTTGTTCAAAAACATAGTACGTATTCCATGTATTTGTACTTCTTATTTTTTGTTGTACACGTATCGTGACGTCATGTGCCCACATATGCATATACATATACGTATAGATGTATGTACATATACGAATGTATATATGCATATATATATATAAACATATATACACACACACATACATACACACGTGTACTCACACGAATATATTATAGGCATGCATGTATTTTTTCATATTAATATTTTTTCGAAGTACGTTTGATTAAATTGAATGATTATATTCTGTCTGTTTCTCCTTATTTCCGCTGCTCACTTTATATTCTTTTTTTTTTTTTTTCGCAGAACAGATTAAGCTGAACACATATTTTCATTGAGATGATAAATTAATTTCTTATCCAATATAATCAGTTAGAAGCCAAGAAACCCAAACTTATTAAAGAAAAAAACCCGGACCCATACAATTCAAAAGCTGAGACGACACTGGCAATTAGAAGAAGTTAGTCGCTTTATAATAATATGGATTGTGGTCTACCAATCTTCCACTCGCACAAAATATTTAATTGCGGAGTTACGGATAATGTAGGACTATGATTGAAATTGAGATGAAAATGAACGAAGTTAATTATTCATATACCCCGTGTTTGCCTGAGAGCATCGTAAAAGCTGATTAGTGTAAAAGCGTGTATATGTACTATTAGAGATTAATATGTACTAATAGAGATTTCACAAGCTCCTGACAGGTTCGGAGGAGTCAAGATGGTGAGGTAGAAAACAAATATGCCAAAAGTACTGACGTGAATACGACTGATCCCAACACCACCACTGTAGAAATGAATGGCAGTGAGGAAACTGGAAAAAGTGAAGTTAAGGCTGTTTTTTTTTTTTTTTCTTTAATAAAAAGCAACTATTTCGAAGAGGTTAAAACAAGCACACCATGAAACACTGGTCTAAATCCAAGATTAAAATTATAATTTCTCGTAACATAGCAAATGACACAGATACCGTAAATGTTTACGGCCGAACACAAACTACCGTAAGTTTTACATAAAAGGCACGAGCTAGCTTTGTGTGAAGGGTTAAACACCTTTTTCCTAGAAAAATCGACTATACATACGTGTATATATTTATATTAATACACATGTATGAATGTGTGTATACATGCATGTGACGTCCCATTGGAAACAGTCACCATTTTCTATTCTAAGGGGTTTTTTACAGGTCAATATTTAGACGCTTTTAGAGTTTTATCTGCTCCGAGTTTTACGGATCTCCAACAAAATTATATATAATTGTGTATAAGTGTGTAGGCATGTATGCACGTATACCTAAATATATGTGTAAATATATGAGTATAAAAATAAATCCATCTGTCTCTCTGCCTATCTATTTATCTGTCTATGTATGTATGTCTATGTATATGTGCTTATATATATATATATATATGTATATATATATGTGTGTGTGTGTGTGTGTGTGTATGTAAATATATATGTATGTATATATGTATATATATATATATATATATATATATGCGCAGGTATGGTTGTGTGATAAAACTTTGCTTCCCAGTCACTTGTTTCTCGGCTGAAAGAAGCCTGTCGTATATATATATATATATATG
>NC_068984.1:68763092-68771247 GCF_001194135.2 Octopus bimaculoides
CTCTAAAACCACAATAAATTATTTATTGTGGTTTTAGAGTCAGGATTTGACTGCTATTTTTTCAGCGTGGTGGTATCTCTTGATACCCTGTATTATAATTTTAAATAATTATTACCTTTGATGGTTTTTATTCCCATGCTGACCACTTGATAAGATCAATATTTTAAATATCGATCTTATCCTTATTTATATAAATATATATGTATGTATGTATGTATGTATGTATGTATGTATGTATGTGTGTGTGTGTGTGTGTGTGTGTGTGTGTCCTTGCCCCCATGACCGCTTGACAACCGGTGTTGCTGTACCTACATTCCCGTAATTCAGTGGTTAGGCAAAAGAGACTTAAAAATTAAGTCCTGGGGTGATTTGTTCGGCTAAAACCCCGCAAGGCGGTGCTCCACCATGGCTACAGTCAAATTATTGAAACAAGTAGAAGAATAAAATACACACACGCACACATGTGCACGCGTACACACATATGTATACATAAAAAACACAACAATAAAGGGAGAAAAGGATTCGGGTTTGAGCTTGGTATTTTTTGTTACAGTTGTTACCTATGTTTCAGTATTCAGTAATAAATGGTGTCACACTAGAGTTGTAATCTATCCGTGCATCATGTGAGTGCACCGTTCATAATCAAGACCGGTCACTTCCTCAGACAGGTCAGAAACACATGCAGATATGTGTGTGTGTTTGCGCGCACGTGTGTCTGTGTATGTGTCTGTCTGTCGTCTGTCGGTGTGTGTTTGTGTGCAATCACGGAAAGAAGGAGAGAGAGAAAGGGAGAGAGAGAGAGAGAGAGAGAGAAAGGGAGAGAGAGAGAAAGAAAGAAAGAAAGGGAGATGACAGAAGAGATGCAGCGTCCTCAAACTACGTGTATTAAGATTCTCTGTCTTTCTCCCTCTTTCTCTCTCATACACATACATATATAGCTGCATATAAGTATATTAAAGAGTGTTTCTATAGCAATCAAATATGAATTACAATATTGTACCATGCACTATTGCAATCTTCTTTACATTAGAATTCTTTTCAATGGCACATAGATTCTCTTCTTTTGAAGACAGAAATGTCGAAGTTATTAGATTCTGTCTCTTTTTTAATGTAGGTAATTGTTATTTTATCACCCCCAACAGGATTATATATAAAGCTGGCTCTGCTAAGATTTTGATAAAAAATATATATGGCTATAAATTAGGCACTATGCAACAACATCAATAATAAAAATAATAATGATATAATAATAATAATAATAACAATAATAATAATAATAAGAAGAAGAAGAAGAAAAAAAAGAAGAAGAAAAAGAAGAAGATGATGAAGAAGAAGGATAATAATGATAATAACAACGGAGATGACGGTGATGATGATGATGATGATGATTTCATTTATTTGCCATCAGAACCATGACTGAGGAAGACAATACAAAGACAGGCATAAAGTGTGGGGATTTATACAGAATGGAATGAGTATACATCGTATCCAATATTAACAAAGAAGAGAGGTATATATGGTATACATCAGTAAGAAAATAATAGTGATTTCTTTTATTGGCCATAAGGGCCCTAGACATTAAGGATAACATCAAAGAACGTAATACAATAAGAACTATTTTTATTGGTCCATTGAGAGCAATTGTTTACAATTCACTGATACAATACATACGATAGTGAACCTAGAGAACATATAAAAACGTGTGGCACAGGACAAACAGGTTTATCCTACTATAGCGAAGTAGTGAAAGATTTAGGATAATAAACGTGAGGGAAAATTTTAAATTCGTGGAAAAGCATATTAATAGTTATACAAAATAGTTAAAAGAGAATAAATAAAACAACAGTGTACGGTAAGATCCATGAAGGTTGAATCCGAGAAGTATGAAATTCCAGTGGTAATCGAAGTGGTTTTTGAAATGTGGTAATAGTCCAAGAAATAGTTCGGTAAGGAGATGGGAGCCCGAGAAAGGAGGAGATTCAGTCAGGCAGGATCAAAAGTGGTGTGAATAAATAAAACACATGATAAGTGAAACACAATACAATTTATAATTGTTTCTAGTATTAAATAACCATTCAGTTCATAAATGAAACCCAATTACGAACTTATAGTTGGGAAATCTTCAGTTATTTTGCTGAGGGCAATCCAACAGCTCTAATTACGGAAACTCTCCATATCCTTCATGCGTTTTCCTACGCTTGGTAAGTCAAGAATCTTCGGTGATGAATTCATGTGTGAAGTGGGGCAAGTAAGATTCCCTGTCTGGCAGTTGCTTAACTTGGAACTTGAAGCACACATACTCGGAATATTTTGTATTACCAGTAACTTTGCTGGTAAGTTCATGGGTATTTTATATACTATAGGCTGTGAATTTCGTTTGTTTTAGGTCTTCTTCGTGCTTCATGAAACTCATTTCAGAGAAGATGGACTCAACTTCCTTGAAACCAGGGTTCTTCTTGACAATAGATGGACATTTCTCGATTGCTTTCTGAAAAGCTTCTGAGCGTGTTTTGCCTTTTACTATTTTATGATTACCAGCAATGCTTTGTCAATCCCCCTCGGTCTCCAGCTAGTCTGCACCCCTACAAGTGGATGGTGTGATAGTTTTGTGAAGGGAGCTTCGTTATAAAATCCGTTTCCTCGTGAAAACGCTTTTGTTACTGATGCCGTTTACCATCTTTTCTGACATCTCTTTCTCCCTGTCACTACTGGTTATCGCTAGTAGAATCGTTCCCTTGTTTCTCATTAACTCCTGGAAATGAGGTCGTGGTAATATTTTCCGACGTTTCAAAAGCTGCGCTTAGTGCTGCCTTGAGAGTAGTATCTTTCGTTGTTTACTACTGTTGTTGCTGCTTTCTTTTAGCTCTATTAAGCAGAAGCTTTTACATGACATTTACTAAGAAAGTGAGTTCTATCCAAGAGTCGACACTGTCACCGATTCCTTCGCAGTGACCCTCGTGTTCCTTGTTCCAAAATATCGTAGATCCGGTCTATAGCAGCTGCTAGGCAAAATCTAAGTTTGAGGCCATCGTCTCGTCTTTGGTTTTAAAAACACTGTATTTGATACCATTTACTCTTTTTCTCTTACTGAAGAGAGTTTTACTTTTGTATCTGCAAGGTCTATCTTCAATTGCTTCTTTAAAGAGCTGAAGAAAAGCTATTGTAGCTTTGGCAAGGTACAGCTAAGTTACTTTTCATTCTGCTCGTTACTGGGAGTTAGCTTATAACAATGAGGCGTTTTATCTTATAATAAAATGATGTGTGATTTTGTTTTCTCAGTGAAACATTTCAAAGATCCTTTCATTTAAAAGTGCACATGGAAGTGATAGTATAAGGCCTGCATTTGAATCAGTTTTGTTTGACGATGTATGCGTAGTGTATCTGTATGTATAAATGTGTATGTTTGAGTGTGGGTGTTACTGTTGTGGAACGTGTTATTTAGAATTTTCTATTATTCGATGAAAAGTTATTTTCCCCCATTTCCTGTAATTAGAAAGTTTACGTGCTGGAAATAATCTGTTTCATTTTTTGTTTAATTTTCGGTGTTGGAGTTCTCTTGGTTTGTTCAATGTTAGTGAAGGAGCTGTAACATGTGGGTCACTAATGTATGTTGGAAGGAATGTCTCTTATATGTAACGTGTTTGGTTTGTAACATGGTGTGTGTAGTTAGCATTTTTTAAGACAGTTCATAGAAAGAATTCATGTTCAGTGATGTGTGAATAAAGAATATGCAGAAGGAAAGTTTATGTAACAAAAACATTGAAATTTATTCAGTGATGTAATGAGTGCTAGCAAGTGGTAACAAGGATTAATCTTGCATATGAATGGGAAAACAAATATACGCGTGAGTCAAGAAAAATCGCATGACTTACTATATACACTGAGGGTTATATAAAGAAGAGTGGAAGCTGACATTAATCAAATGAGTTGCGTGTAGCTGGTGGTGGACACAGAAAATGCGACATGTCGAAGAAGGCGATGTTGCTTCTCTGCCGTCAAATCCGCAACTAGTGTGAAACTGCCGCTTCACTGCTATAGTGAGTATTTTTAGCTAAGGCAGATCACTGCAGTCTTGCTCATATGCCTCCAGCCCTGATTGACTGCAATCTTCCACAGCGCAATTGAACTATGCCACAGCATCAAAATAGATCTTTCCTGTCTCGCTAATAATAATAATAATAATAATAATAATAATAATAATAATAATAATAATAATAATAATAGATGCCCTGATGCAGTACCAGGTAGTGACTCTCATGGCTTCTCATCTTAACTGATTGGAAGTGTTATCTTAGTATAAAGATGGGCTACAACAAATATTCTGCTCAATACCACATATATGCTTGTCAGTTGTTTGACCATAACCAGTTGAGTATGCTCTCTAGTGGCTGACAATATGTGCATCTCTGATCACGATCAGAAGTCATGGGGGAGCATCATAGCCATATGTTGAGAGGAATTCTTTGGAGGTTTGGATATTTCACCTCTGGAAGCATAGGTGTTTCGTTCATCATCCTTGTACAAACCTTACTCAGGGACCTTTTGAGCAGGATAGACTACTCGGCCTGAAGAAAATTCTAAATGGGCTCCACCTGCAAGGTCATGCACTGTTAATCTTGATACGAGATCACTATGTTGCGCACATATGGTTATGATGCATGTGTCTGGTGTACCCTTATCATACAGGTAGTCATGATGGGTATACTGGGCTTCGTATACTTTACCTCAGTGTCACTTTGATGGCATGCACTGCTCAATAATAATAATGATAATAATAATAATAATAATAATAATAATAATAATAATAATAATAATAATAATAATAATAATGATGATGATGATGATATAGGCACGAGGTCTAAAATATTGGGGATGGTATAGCAGTTTGACTCTCATTACTTATCTGGTACTTACTATTTTGATCCAGGAATGAGGAAAAGGAATATAGTAGCCAAGTTTCTCTGAAATCAAACCCGACTGTTTTTAAAAAGAATCATGATGAATAATAGACTCTGTAACAAACTGCGTCTGAGAAGACTGGATAATTACAGCAAGTTTACCTATGATCATGGATCGCTTCAACTGAGACGGGCCTGGAGCTACATGGCGATAATATCGACAACTGTAACAATAACAATTATCCTTTCTCTTGTACCAACAAAGCATGAAATTTTGGATGAGGGGTCTAGTCGATTATTTTGATCTCAGTACTCAAATGATACTTAATTGATCGACTCCAAAATGATGAAAAGTTAAGTTGACCTCGGTGGCATTTCAATTCAGGATGTAAAGGCGGACGAAATGCCACTAAGCATTTTGTCTGGCGTTGCTAATAATTCTGCCAGCTCACCACCTTCAACAATAACAATAATAATTGTTCCTGATATAGGCACAAGACTGGACATTTTTGATGGTGGAGGTGGGGGTGGGGGTCATAAGTTTATTAAACTGACTCTGGAGCAATGAAGGTAAGGTTGAACTCAATAGGGTTTGAACTCAGAAAGGTAGAGTGCTGGAAGAAATACTGCAAAGCATTTTTTCTGACAATAACTACTATGTCAGTTCACTATTCTTCTTAATAATATGGTAGAAGAAAGATAGTGAGCTGGCAGATTCGTTAGTTGCCAGCCAACATGCTTAGCGGCATTTCATCTGTCTTTACATCATGAATTCAAATTCCGCCGAGTTTGACTATGCCTTTCATCCTTTCAGGGGCGATAAAATAAGTACAAGTTGAGCACTGGGGTTGATATAATCGACTTAAACCCCTATCGCGAGCTTGCTGGTCTTGTGGCAAAATTTGAAACCAATAATATAGCAGAACATAAATTTAGAGGAGGGGCTAAGTCAATGAAATAGGTTCTATCATTTGACTGCTACTTATTTTATCAACCTTGGAAACAAAAAGAGCAGGGTTGACCATGGAATAATTTCAAATCAGAACATAAAGATTTGGAACATATACCACAAGAGGTTTTGTTTGATGCTGCCAAACTATCATCAATAATACTAATATTTATACTAACACTACTAATAATGGTTTCAAATGTTGACACAAGGTCAGCAATTTCAGGTGAGGAAGCAAGTCGATTAGATGGACCTCAATGTTGAACTAGTTCTTATTTCATCGATCGCAAAACGATGATGATAAAAGGCAAAGTTGACCTCAGTGGAAATTGAACTCAGAACGTGAGACAGATGGAATGGCGCTAAGCACTTTGCCCAGTATGTTAACTATTCTGGCAGCTGACCACCATACTAACACAACTATGAATAAATATCATTTTAAACCTAGGAGCAAAGTTAAAACTTTCGGGTTAGGATACTTGATCAAATTGACTCCATTACTAGACAAGTATTCCTTTTATTGGTCCAGAATGATGTCTCTGTGAGATTTGAACTAATAATTTAATCCTGCCAAAAATTTAATGCTTCACTATACCAATCTTGTCAATCCAACAACCTGAAACTAATAATTATAGTAAAATTTTATCACAGCTATGATATAATTCTACCTTTTAACGTTTAAATATGTGATGCATGTTTATATAACATTATAATAATGTAATATTGCTTTTATATTAAAACGTATTTAAGTAAACATGTTTTATACAACATTGTGTTAGTGTGAAATTGGATGTATTTATCAAACATTTTATGTAAAGCTGTGCCAATGCTCATATAACGTATTCATGAAATATTCGTGATGTCAATGTGTGTGAGTGAATGTGTGTATGTATGTGAGTGTGTGTGAATTGCCAAATATGCATAACTTTTTTCATTTAATCGCAACAAAATAGTTTCCATTTTAGCAAAAATTAAATTAAGTCTAGTTATTTCCTAAGGACAGACACGTCAATACCTATACATGTTGATCTCCAGAAAGTAACGTATCTATACATCCACTTAATATAATTCCATTAAAACAAGATTATGGACTCACATGCACAGTAATTTCGATCATTATTCCACAAGCTTTTGTGTATGTTTATTTCTTTATCCCCATATTTGTCTTCATACTCATAATGCTTAAAAGCCAATACATTTTATGTTGTGTAACTTATCAGTTTGGCAAATGTAGTTGATAAAATATATGCACGCCTTTAAAATAAGAATTTGGATGGATTTCTACAACCAGACACTTCAGAAGTCAGAGTATATAATTGTGTCCCTTCATGTCTCATTACCTACAATAATTACCTGTTGTGCGAGGGAACTGTAATGCAGGGAGATAAGAAACGGTCCACTTACCTTCTCGTTGTCTGCCGTCCAAAACTCGCGTACTGCCCGTCGTACCTGACGTTAGCAGCTGTTAATACCAATCCCTCTCTGCTCACTCCCCTCACGTCTGTTCGTCGCGAGCGACCAAAGCAAAAGAGGGCATCCCTGGTCTTCCTTCTCTCACCTCCTCTCTCACCCTTCCTGTTCCGGTGAAGCCGATTGACCGTTGACGTCACAACCCTTTCCTTCCGGCTCGTCTCATCTCGACACGCCCCACTGATCTCACTTTACTCTATGATGATATCTTTCCACAATTCCATTTCCACTCGACCTGTACGCTGTTCTAAAGAAGCGGTGAACAAACCACCTATCAAGCATCTCTTTCAGTATCTCCGAACGAAATGCAGTGCCGTTGTCCATCAGCAATTCATCCACGGGGCTCTGCTCTAGGAATGTCTCGTTTAGAATAGTTGCAATCTCATCTGCAATACCTGTCTTCAATTCCCTCCAAATGGCCATCCGGAACCGGCCCACAGTCGACCATCTGCCGGTGTGTGTGTGTGTGTGTAAGAAAACATATTTACTGACAAAAAAGTATGCTACTAAAATAAATTATGGTTACTTCTTCGGAATTCCTCCCACCCCACCTCCATCCTATAACTTTTGAACCAGTAATTTCTTTTTTCATTTTTTTCAAGTTCATATTTTCGATATCGGAAATTACGATTTAGCAAAATAGAAAAAAATATTTTTCTAAAATTTAATCACACCACCCAGCCCAATTTATTTGCTTTGTTTACAGTTGACAAGACGTGCTGTCACGCACAAAATGACAGCTTCCAAATCCTGTTTCCCGATTGGGAGAAAATTATCAAACTTTAAGCCTCTATAAATTTTTTTTTTTTAAATTCTTGAAAAACTAAAACAACTCCAG
>NC_068984.1:68771474-68778568 GCF_001194135.2 Octopus bimaculoides
AGTTGTATAAATAGGGATAAAAAAACATACTGAAGCATCCAATTAATCTTTATTACAGTAAATGAACCTATTTCAGCTAAAACATATATAATTGAATATGTAATAAAAGAAAAAAAGGCGATCTTTCGATACCAGTACGAAATATCGGCCTTTTCGGTAAAAAGTGTCTTTTCCGTAACACGTACACGATTTTCACTCGGGTGTTAGGGTTAGGGTTTTAGTGTCAGGGTTAAAGTTAGTGTTTAGGGTTACGGTTACGGTTAGGGACGGAATTCCCAAACCCTAACCCTCTTTCCCTCCAACACTTTTTACGGAAAAGGCCGATATTTCGTACTGGTATCGAAAGATCACCGAAAAAAATATTTCAACTGTCCTCAAACGAGGACAGTGGGTTAATATGACTTAAGCATTCACACAGGGTAAACTTCACGAATTTGACTTATAATATTGTTGAAAACATTACACTTAGCATATTTTTCTTTCCACATAAACTCGACCAAATAAGTGTTAAGGAAGGAATGTGAACTTTCACTCTCCTTCTTCCTCCGCTTTGCTCTCATCCACAGATTTTCAGCTGTATTAGTGTGGACTCGTCATAGGATCAACGAAATTCATTTGATGATTCGCTGTCAGATATTAGAATCCTCTGTTACCGATGGTGCTGTATGCTCGCCACAGATCTGACACCACAGTGGTCCCTAGTCTCACGTACTTTTCCAACACAGGTGAAAGAGTGTTGGTATCCTTTTTTGACACTGCCTCAAGGAAACACTCTGTAGCATGTCTATACTAGCTTCGGTTTAAAACACGCATTTTTAATCTCTCAGGTAGTCTCAGACGACACTTTAAGTTTACAGCTCTTCTCGCTCTGTGATTGGCTGAATAAACAGGATCCCTCCAACAGGCGTTCTCTACTACGTCCGATTATCAATATCATGTAGTCGCCACCATATTTGATTGAGTTCTTTGCCTCGCTTCTTTAAAAGACTCCCAGCATGCAGTTTTGCTCTATCACGTTAACGATGGCCTCTCTCTCACACAAGAACATTCTTCTTCCACGTGCGCTAGCAGTATAGACAAAACTCAATGACGTCATTTCTCTATGCTTACTAGAAACACTTCTATCAAGTCTATTTCTATATACACAAAGCACAACTAATGTCTTCACACATTCATTCATTCACCACTACCACATTATGAAGTTAAATTGTGCTTATATACCTTTTCAAAATCAACTTTGAACCTCCTTCCCACTGTGAGTGGGACAGTGATTGCATTGTCTTCTACCACAGGGAATGTTTTGATTTCATGGACCCCTTACATAGTCGCATGGGCTCCTGTATATGGACTCTAATGTCTTAAAGGGCCCACTTACCATCGATCAAGCTGACAACGTGGCCAGTCCTCCACTGCTTATATATGTAATACATATATATGTTCCAATACACTAGCAAGAATAAAAAAGTATACCATCTCCTCCTTCTTCTGATCATCATCATTTCATTATCCACTTACATTGAGGAATGCCTTCCACCTAAGGACCTACTTAAATCTAAAATCAAGGTATTTCCCTTTTGTCCAAATGGTCTCATTCTTATAATAAGATTCAGTCCTTCACCCATTAATGCTTCCCTCACCACAAATTAGAAGATAGTCTTCTCTACACAGCACCTATACACAACCTTATATAGGTGCAATGACAAATACATTTAAAATAGCCTCCTCTACGTCCCTCCTGCATTTATATCCCTCTTTCTCTCAGTCCCTCTCAATCTCTCCACCTCATCCTTATCCACTTTCCCTCTCACTGTCAGATATAGAAAACTTGGGTGGACAATTGCACCTTGGATACTGATATGCAGGACCCCTGTTAAAAAGAACATAACTCTGATGGCATTATGAGCAAGCCTGGTTTTTGCTTTAACTCTGATTGCTTTGTACTTTTTCATTCATGTTTTATTCTGTTTTCCCCCACAGTAACTCACAGACTTATAAAACAGGTGTGTGACTCAGGCTGCTAGTGACTTTAGTCACAGCCATATTTTTACATCTAAGACCTTGGAAGTTTCTTCAGCATGAAACCACTCAGTAACTTAAATTGGCTATTATGAGAGCAAATCTGCAATATTGTATAAATAGCACACACACACGCACACACACACACACGCACACACACACACTCATACGCAAACATATGCAACCACACATGCACACACGTATACATGGGCACATACGTATATGTGATCTGTTTGCATCTGTTTGTCAGGCATACTTTGTTCTATAACAGGAGATATAAATATACCTACACACACACACACACACACACACACACACACACACACACACACACACACACACACACACACACACACACACACACACACACACACACACACACACTCACACACACACATATATTTATACACATATCTGTATGTATGCATACATATGAATACATGAATTCAGTTTTGCATATTTGCATATTTCTGTATTTATTTATGTGTTGCTTCTTCTTATTATGGTTTCAGCCTATCTTATCTATATTTCGAGATCATAAAAGCTAATTATCTTGCCTGTAACAAAGAGGCAGCAATGCAATACATTATTAAAGTGAACATAATTCTCAACAGGAGAACCTTTTAATCATACAGTACTTTTTATATGGAAGATCTCATACAGAGACGCTCAAACATTGACACTTAGCTTAGAAAGTGATATCTAAAATTGATATTTAATATCACAACACTCCTCAACTTTCAAAAGACAGAAACAAAACTTTAAGCTAATTATAAAAAATAAATGAAAGAAACACTCCTATCGAAATTTGCTGTAGGGAAGCACGATGACTATCAAGATGAAATATGATACTACGAAGTCATAACCTAAGTTCAAATACTTTAACATATTTTATTGCTTTTCTGAGTGAAAGGCCCTTATTCTGTATTGCTTGTTATTCATCTAGTTTTATTATCTGATGAGGTCTACAATCAAACTGAAACATGCTTGAGGCTGCCCTCTGTACTTGCTTAAATAATTAATTATTTTTAACATTAATCGTTAATAATACTTGTAAATGTAGCTATGTGATAAGAAGATTCTTTCTCAACTATATTGCTTTGTGTTTAGTTTTTCTGCATAACACCTTGGGTAAGTGTTGTCTACTTATAGTAGACAACGCTTACCCAAGGTGCTATGCAGTAAAACTTAGGCTGACCAAAGCCTTGTGATTGAATTACTGGATTTGCTAGATGGGAACTGTATGTAGCCCATCATGAATATACATAGGCGTTGGAATGGCTGTGTGGTAAGTAGCTTGCTTACCAACCACATGGTTCTGGGTTCAGTCCCACTGCGTAGCACCTTGGGTAAGTGTCTTCTACTATAGCCTCGGGCCGACCAAAGCCTTGTGAGTGGATTTGGTAGACAGAAACTGAAAGAAGACTGTCGTATATATGTATATATATAAATATATATATGTGCGTGTGTGTGTGTGTGTATGTTTGTATGTCTGTGTTTGTCCTCCCAACATCGCTGGTGTTTCGATCCCCGTAACTTAGCGGTTCAGCAAAAGAGACCGATAGAATAAGTACTAGGCTTACAAAAAATAAATCTTGGGGTCGACTTGCTTGACTAAAGGCGATGCTCCAGTATGGCCACAGTCAAATGACTGAAACAAGTAAAAGAGTATACATTTATATGTGTGTGTGTGTGTGTCTATGTTAGTCCCCCACTGCCACTTGACAGCCACTGATGGTTTGTTTACATCCCTGTAAATTAGTAGTTAGGTAACATAGACTAATAGAATAAGTAACAGACTTAAGAAAGATAAGTACTGGTACTGATTTCCACAATTCAGCCCTTCAAATCAGTACCTCAGCATGGTCATAGTCCAATGACTGAGACAGATAAAAGATTAATATTGTTTTGCTTCGTTTTGTTTTGCTCAATGCATAATTATTTCCAGTTAACTTTCTCCATGCTTCCTGCAATAAATATGTTAAAACTAACATAACTTTGTGTCATGTCTGTGATGAAATTTATCTCTCAACTGCATAATTTAATTTAACCATAACTGAAAGTCCTCTTTAAGTACCTTTTAGTGTTGGAAAAAGATTTTATATTGCATTATAACATATTCTATTGTTCACTAAGAAGGCATGTTTGGCTTACTAATAATTTTGCTGAGAGTTATAATGCCATGAGTTCAGTTGCTGCACTGGTAGCACATTGTGTCTTTGAACAAAGCATTTCATTTAATGCTACTATAGTTAACTCAACTAAAAGAATGTTTTACTTGGTCGAGGATGAGAGTGTGTCTATGTCTGCTCACAATTACATGATACAACTACATGGAACCTTAAAAACATTTGAAGAAAACATGGTACATCATATCAAGTCATAGGTACTTGTGAGTGATAATGAAAGTTTATTGTTCATTGTATTCTTCTCTAACAAACCATGTCAACTAAAAATTCAATAACATTCGTAATATACATTTTCTATTCATATACAAAAATAGACAGACATAAATTTATATCTAAGAATCCATTTTCATTAAAAACATAGGATAACTAAAACTTAAAAATATATCGTTAATAATATCAATATCATATTTTAGCTGCATAAACACAGAACTTTGTTCTTTATGCCAAGTCAATGAATGATTTTCAGGAAAAGTTTTAAAGCCTGAAAAAATATTCCATAAATAAAATTTCTAAAACAATAAGGTTTTGGTTGTGTGTGGTAGCTTGCAAAATAATTGTGCAATTCGACATAAATTAGTTGTTTTTATGAGGTATAATTCTTACCAACAATCTAAAATTCTGAAAGCTTGTATCATATATTATGGCATTTGTTCATATTCTTAACATTATGAGTTAAGATCTTGTTGAGGTCAGTTCTGTTTCTCATTCTTTCAACATAGATAAAATAAAGTACCTGTCAAGTACTGGGAATTATGGTATTTGACTAACCCTCTACATTCAAAATTGTTGGCCAATTCTCTAAATCAAAAAAATTCATGAAGTGTGAAGGGAAACCAAGGCTTCAGACGAGGCAGATGTAAAGGAGTAAATAGTAAGGAAGTTTACAGGCAACTGAAATTAAATATGTACCACACAGATAGATTTGTTGTATCAAAAGATATAGTTCAAAAAGCTAGCAAAGGAATTTTGTGCTGGAGGGTGTTATAATAACTGTATAGTAACTAAACCAAAATATTCAAATTGACAACTTTATTCGGTGCAAAACAAGATGAGTAGTTAAAAGGTTTGCTTCACAACTGTTTGATTCTAGGTTTCATTCCTCAATATGTGACACTGGATTTTTGACTATTGCTGATGTTTAAGACAAAAGATTTTGAGTGAACTGAATGAAAGTCTGTCCTGTGGACTACATGCAATCTCAGTGAAAGTACACTCAATCTGTGACCGGTGTAATACCACTACCTGGCCTTTTTTATAGGCTGCAAAATTTCTCAGTTCTAAAGAAAGGCTCCAGCTATCTCTCTTCAGATAGAGACAAAAGTCACAAAATAACTTTGGGCACTTCTTTGTTACCATGTAAGCAATGCTTAAAAGTGAAAACAATATGGGGTCTCTTCCCCACCAACAAAAGATAGACTGAATAGGATAAGCTTAGAGAATACAAGGCATTATAATTGTGAGACATAAGCATTTAGTGTGTAAGGTTTGTGCCAGGTGGGAGAGCAGTCAGCTGAAAATTCAAAGGTTGCATAGAGTATTGTGAAGTAATGTATTGTTGATTGATTGACAGATTACAAGTGAGATGAGAAAATGGTAAGACCTAAAAGACAGAACTGAAAGAGTGGAAGAGACATAGTGGTTCTGTGTTGACAGATGGTTATGATTCTGCAATGCGTGATTTTGACAACAGCTAAGTTAATATGTGCTGTAGGCTGATGGTATGAGTTATCCTGTGGCAAAGAAGGAAGTACAAGGGGGATATAGAGGAAATTGGTAAAGGTATATCTATAGATGTGAATACTTATAAATGAGGTGGCACATGATGAAAGAAAATAGTGAAAAGGATAACCTCCCTATACTGCAAACTTATCTAACCCATGCAAGGGAAAATGAAAAACAAAATGATGATGGCACTGGTGATGATGATGATAATGATGATGATGAGGAGGGGGAGGACGATGATGATGACGAAGATGATGACGACAACGACGACGACGATGATGATGATGATATATCTCAATGCCTTATAGCCCTACAACCCAATTAGCAAGAGAATTACAAAAAAATTAAGAAAATGCCTTTCTGTGTTTGTGTGGTGGTATATATGTTACAATCTATATGTATGAATATATACAACCATATACACATATATATGTATGAATCTATACATACGCACATACACATGTATGAATATATATATACATGAACACATAAATATGATGAATATATACATACATACACATATAAATATATATATATATATATATGAATGTATATGTGTATGTTTATGTATGTGTGTATGCATACATGAGTATGTCTGTGGTACGTGAGAATGTGCATAAAAAGAAAGATATTCTTTTGTATATACGAACGTTTCTGAGATTTTCTCCCTCATTAGCGCACCAGAATAACAAAAAAAAAACCCAGTAAAAAACAAATATAAAAGGGTAATAGCAAAGCAAAATAAGTCTTCATTCTATCTATGTTGTTTTGGGGCCACCAGAATGTTTCCAGATATTAAAATTCCATCATTATACATAAAAAAAAGCATTCCAGAAAATCCTCAAAAAAAAAAAATTTTTAAATAAATAAATAAAATCAGCACAAAGACATTGCAGTCAGAAAATTTTGTAACTTTATTGCTTTGTAAGAGAAGACCTTGTTTACTTCATGTACAATACAGAGAGGAAAAACAAAAAAATTAGATAAGAAAACTTCCGTTTTCAAATCATGCTTTATTATTTTAATTCTCGTGTCATGGTGACCTAAAACAGCATCTAAGAAATGAGAAAATAATGCTTTAGCATATAAGAGATTTATTTTTATCAACATTGTCTGAATGCATACAGAAATATATGTATATTTATGTATGTGTATACATATATATAT
>NC_068984.1:68780535-68781615 GCF_001194135.2 Octopus bimaculoides
TATATATATATATATATATACATATATATATATATGTATGTATGTATGTATGTATGTATGTATGTATGTATGAATTTATGTATACACACATGCATATCTGTCTATCTATCAATTTATCTATATATTATCTATTTATGTATTCATATATATGAGTGTGTGTGTGTGTGGGTATATATATATATATATATATTATGTGTGGGGGTGTGGGGGTATATTGTTGTCTTCTGTTGTCCTGTTTCTAACCATATTTTCATCCCCTTTTTTGACCCTAAGACCATATTCGGTTTATTTATTTCACTTTGTATGTCCTCATTTTGTGTTGTTTTGTTTCCTGTTTGTCCCTCGTCCATCCATTAATGGCCTCGTCTTTCTTGAATCACATTTCTTTCATGGTTGTATGTTCCCTTTCTGTATTGCATGTTGTTTATTTCTTGTTTGTTTGCTCACTTTTTGTCATGTTTGGTCCTTGTTTGTGGGTTCACCATTTCCCAGGAGCTTCTTGTGGCTAGTGCTACCAGAGTGGACAAATATTAGTGTTGAAAGTGTGAAATTCCATATGACACCCAAGCTGATAACTGATAAGGATTTGGTGGCCTTCTGTATCTATTTTCCATTTGTTGGTGCATTTATTATATGCATTTTAAATTATATATATATTCTTTTATTCCTTTACTCATTTCAGCTATGCAGCTGTTGTCATCACCATGTGTTGGAGCACCACTGTATCATCATCATCATCATCATCATCATCATCGTTTAACGTCCGCTTTCCATGCTAGCATGGGTTGGACGATTTGACTGAGGACTGGTGCAACCGGATGGCTACACCAGGCTCCAATCTAATTTGGCAGAGTTTCAACAGCTGGATGCCCTTCCTAACGCCAATCACTCAGAGAGTGTAGTGGGTGCTTTTACGTGTCACCCGCACGAACACGGTCACGCTCGAAATGGTGTCTTTTATGTGCCACCCGCACAAGAGCCAGTCCAGAGGCACTGGCAACGATCTCGCTTGAAAACTCTACAAGGCCAGTCAGGCGGTACTGGCAACGGTCACGCTCAGGATGGTACATCTTATGTGTC
>NC_068984.1:68782569-68784960 GCF_001194135.2 Octopus bimaculoides
ATATATATATATATATATATATAGCATCATCATCATCGTTTAACATCCGTTTTCCATACTGGCATGGGTTGGATGGTTTGACTGAGGACTGGCAAGCTGGTAGGCTGCACAAGGCTCCAATCTGATCTGGCAATGTTTCTACAGCTGGATGCCCTTCCTAATGCCAAACACTCCAAGAGTGTACTGGGTGCTTTCTACGTGCCAGTCAGGTGGGACTGGCATCGATCACGTTCGGAAGGTGCTCTTTATGTGCCACCAGCACAGGAGCCAGTCAGAGGGTACTGGCATTGGCCACGTTTGTATAGTGTTTTTTTTTATGTGTCGCTGGCACAGGAGCCAGTCAAGTGGTACTGACAGTGTCCCCGTTTGCATGGTGCTATTTACATGCCACTGTCTTGGGAGCCAGTCAGGGAGCACTGGTCACAGCTACGATATTGCTTTTATTTGACTTAACAGGCCTTCTCAAGCATATCATATCGCCTGACACATTAGGGGTAATCTTAATTGGGCTGGACATGCATGGCTGGGATCTCACTTTAGTTGCCCCGTCTTTTCAATCAAAATCATATCTCCAAAGGTCTTGGTCTCCTGTCATTGCCTCTATCGTTATCTTTTGCTGAACCACAAATTTACGAGGATATGAACACACCAGCATTGGTTGTCAAGCGACGGTGGGGGGGGGTACGAACACAGACACACGCACACACACACACACACACAGACGGGCATCTTTCAGTTTCCATCTACGAAATCCACTCATAAGGCTTTGGTTGGCCTGAGGCTATAGTAGAAGGACACTTGCCCAAGGTGCCTCACAGTGGGACTGAACCCAGAACCATGTCGTTGGGAAGCAAACTACTTCCCACACAGCCATTCCAGCGCCATTGTTGCCATTCTTGTCCTCGACCAGCACAATCACCACTACTTCTTCCTCCTGTTTCTCTTCTACTCCTTCTCTTGCCCCACTTCTACTCCTCCTCCATTTCCTCCTCTTCTCTTTCCACTATTTCCACCTTCTCTACACACTTGCCTCCTCTCCTCCTCTTCATCTACCACCTTTCCTCCTCTCCTCCTCCTCATCTACCAACCTGCCTCCTCCCCTCTTCCTCATCTACCACATTACCTCCTCCTCCTCCTCATCTATCACCGTGCGTCCTCTCCTCCTCCTCATCTACCACCTTGCCTCCTCTCCTCCCACTCATCTACCACTTTGCCTCCTTTCCTCTTCCTCATCTACGACCTTGCCTCCTCTCCTCCTCCTCATCTACGACCTTGCCTCCTCTCCTCCTCCTCATCTACCACCTCGCCTCCCCTCCTCTTCCTCATCTACCACCTTGCCTCCTCTCCTCTTCCTCATCTACCACCTTGCCTCCTCTCCTCCTCCTCATCTACCACCTTGCATCCTCTCCTCCTCCTCATCTACCACCATGCCTCCTCTCCTCTTCCTCATCTACAACCTTGCCTCCTCTCCTCTTCCTCATCTACCACCTTGCATCCTCTCCTCTTCCTCATCTACCACCATGCCTCCTCTCCTCTTCCTCATCTACCACCTTGCATCCTCTCCTCTTCCTCATCTACCACCATGCCTCCTCTCCTCTTCCTCATCTACCACCTTGCATCCTCTCCTCTTCCTCATCTACCACCATGCCTCCTCTCCTCTTCCTCATCTACCACCTTGCCTCGTCTCCACTTCCTCATCTACCACCGTGCATCCTCTCCTCTTCCTCATCTACCACCATGCCTCGTCTCCACTTCCTCATCTACCACCTTGCATCCTCTCCTCTTCCTCATCTACCACCATGCCTCCTCTCCTCTTCCTCATCTACCACCTTGCATCCTCTCCTCTTCCTCATCTACCACCATGCCTCCTCTCCTCCTCCTCATCTACCACCTTGCCTCGTCTCCACTTCCTCATCTACCACCGTGCATCCTCTCCTCTTCCTTATCTACTACCTTGCATCCGCTCCTCTTCCTCATCTACCACCTTGCCTCCCCTCCACTTCCTCATCTACCACATTGCCTCCTCTCCTCCTCCTCATCTACCACCTTACCTCCTCTCCTCTTCCTCATCTACCACCTTGCCTCCTCTTCTCCTCCTCATCTACCACCTTCCCGCCTCTCCTCCTCCTCATCCACCACCTTGCCTCCTCTCCTCCTCTTCATCTACCACCTTTCCTCCTCTCCTCTTCCTCATCTACCACCTTGCCTCCTCTTCTCTTCCTCATCCACCACCTTGCCTACTCCCCTCCTCCTCCTCTACCACCTTGCCTCCTCTCCTCCTCCTCATCTACCACCTTGCCTCCTCTCCTCCTCCTCATCTACCACCTTGCCTCCTCTCCTCTTCCTCATCTACCACCTGTTTTTTGTTCTCCTTTGGTGTACATTGCTAGT
>NC_068984.1:68786192-68789737 GCF_001194135.2 Octopus bimaculoides
TCTACCACCTTGCCTCCTCTCCTCCTCCTCATCTACCACCTTGCCTCCTCTCCTCCTCCTCATCTACCACCTTGCCTCCTCTCCTCTTCCTCATCTACCACCTGTTTTTTGTTCTCCTTTGGTGTACATTGCTAGTGGAGCAGCCATGCTTACACTGTAAAGCCAGAAAGAAATGCAGCATGATCAGGATCAAACTTCGATCACATGACCACAACAGTACCAACTATAAATACGCATGTGCAGAAGGCAGTGTGACAATAATAACGATACGTTATGGTAAAAGTGTTGATAAATTTTAACTTCCCCTTGTATATACATACATACACACACAGGCACAGACAGACAGATAGACACACACACACACATGCATAAATATAATGTATTGATATGTATTGTATATACAATAGCTTGAATAGTACACAGTATGATTCTTCCACCAGGTAGTATAAATATAATTTGGTTGTATTAATTCTTAAAAGGTTCGTAATTATATATGAATTACATATTGCTCTTTCCTTTCCATTTATACCTTTATATACAGTCTCAAAGCATCCTTTGAGGATAACAGCTAAGGAATATGTGCTTTATCAGCTTTATGTGCTTTAACATATTCATGTTAAACATACTTATTGGCTATCATTGTGCTTTTCATAATAGATAAAATATCGTTTTTTTGTCATAAACTGAATTCATATCAGAGATGTTGAATCATCTAGCCATTTCATAACTTAAATGCTGTTGAATTTGCAATGTTTATTTCCTTTTTCCTTGCCTGTTGCATTATGTAGTAGACAATGTGAATTTGTTACAAGAGCAAAATATATATGTATTTTCTTTCTTTGCAGTGTTATTCATATAATCATTCAATTTAAATTGTATTTGGTGGTTTTGTTCATTGATATGAAACTTAGATATATTTATTGAAATGCTTGCAAAAACAACAACAGCAGCATAAGCAACAGCAACAACAGCAAAAACTTCTTAAAGTATCAATATATCCATAAATATGAATTAATAAATTTTCTTGGATGATGTGAAGAATAAATTGTCAGAATGCATTAACATTGTTAGGATATTTTTTTTTACTATTGAAGGTTAATCTATTAAAGATCTCATTTGTGTTATTAAGAACTATATATCATTGATTTGGAAATAATTTGCCAAGGGTCTGATGTTTTGTCAAATGTGGAACAATAACTTTCTGATTCTTTAGAGAGGTTTTTTGGCAATAAAAATAAAACTTAGAAAAATCATCTAAGTTTAATAGATATAAACAACTTTTAATAAATTGTTTTACGAAGTTTGAATTAAACAACATAAAAATCAAAGCTTTTTGTTGGAAGCTTACAATAAGAATGTTATCTGATGTCAAGTGTATAATGTTGTATAACAACTCTTTCTTCTCTCTCTCTCTCTCTCTCTCTCTTTCTCTCTCTCTCTCTCTTTCTTTCTCTCTCTCTCTTTCTTTCTCTCTCTCTTTCTTTGTCTCTCTCTCTTTCTTTCTCTCTCTCTTTCTCTCTCTCTCTCTGGGTTATTGTGATTTAAGATGGAAAGTTTGGATGTGAAGAAGAAATGAGGCTGAATTACTCAAGTGAGAATCAAACCTGTGTCACTGATGTATATTACCAGAAGTTTACTACCATACTACAGTGCACACACAGTCATGTTTATATTGTAGAAGAAAAGCTGCATTTATTCAAAATGATTAAACTTCCATTCACTCACTTAAGTCCACATATTTCTTTCAATACTTCTTAATTTATTATTAGTTGGTCATAAGCTCCAAGTGATAGATATTGTTACCATGGACATAGACAAACTGGAACCATCAGAAATATAAGTCTATTATCTAAGATCTTCCATTGTTAAGACTCATTCAATTGTATGTTATTAATTTTAGCAAAACGGCAACGAGCTGGCAGAATTGTTAGCACACTTAGTAAAATGCTTATCTGCATTTCATCTGTCCTTAGGCTCTGATTTCATATTCTGCCAAGGTAGACTTTGCCTTTAATCCTTTTGGGGTCAATAAAATAAGTACAAGTTGAGCACTGGTATCAATCTAAATGGCTAACCCATTCCCTTGAACGTACTGGCCTTGTGCCAAAATTTGAAACCAATATTAATTTTAGTACAAAAGCAGTGAGCTGGAAGAATCATTAAAATGCTAGACAAAACACATATTAACCCTTCACTCCTAAAATCCACCCCGCCCCACCAATACTTGTGACCCTTTCAAACACTGGCTGATACCTTACTTGACAATAGCATACAAAGCCATGCATCCATAACCTGCAAAAACAAAATGGAGAGTAATAACGTTATCATAACAGAAGAAGGAAGGCAAAACTTAGAATGAAGTGGCTTGATTATCAAAACGTATTTGGTAGTAAACTAAACTGCTGAATTAAAGAAACTAATTTTCTAAATTCAGCAATCACTATCCTAACAGAATTCATCAGTCATGTCATCAAAATGGACAAGAAGATTGCAGTAAGGTAAATAGTTAATTAAAGGAAGCTCTATAGCTATATGAAGTGGAATATTGCAAAAAAAGACTCATTCTCTTGTCAATACTTTTTCTTGACTTTGACTACACTAAAAAATATATTGAAAACCCACCAATGATTACAGAGGCTATGAATAAACTATAAACAATCATTTCTATGTGGATGATCTTAACCATGATGATGATGATGATGATGATGACGACGACGACGACGATGATGATGGTGGTGGTGGTGGTGGTGGTGGTAACGGTGGTGATGATGATGATGATGATGATGATGATGATGATGATGATGATGATGAGGAGGAGGCTGTTGCTGATTGAATTTAATTCATATCTGGATAGTGTTCATTAGAATCTAGATTAAAAATATGTAAAGAAAAATATAAATCTGATTCATTTTGAAACCTTTACAAAATGCATTGTCTGTATGTCTGTGTTTGATGCCACTTCTACACATCATTTATTCGCTCTCCCTCTCTTTGACTAATTAGCAATTGTCAGTTAATTAAATTTACGAATGTAACGATAAAAGAATGCGGCACAAATTATTATATGTGATGTTAGTGTACATCGTGAAAAGAAAACATAGGATATTGGGTGAAACCCTTCATTGAAGAGTTAATTTACCATTCCATTTAATGACTCCAAATTTTGCAAGACAATAAGTGATCCACTACATCGTCATGTGATCAGCTAGAAATAACTCTAATTAGTATGGATGAAAGTGTACCACACTAAGAGTAAAAACAACAAAATATCCCACAATGCATTTAGTCTATCAGTATTGATACTAACAATGTGGAGACTTAATTGGTCTAGAGAGGAAATCCGTTCTACAAATATTAAAATTTTCCTCAGATAACACTTTGTTGTTTATGAAAGGAAAGAAACAGGAAAACATCAATCAAACTAGCCCTAGGGTTATATACATACATACATACATACATACATACATATATATATATATATATATATATATATATATATATATATTGATATAGGGTAAAATTAATAATTAATAATTTTACCAAGT
>NC_068984.1:68792329-68794564 GCF_001194135.2 Octopus bimaculoides
AGAGAGAGAGAGAGAGAGAGAGAGAGAGAGAGAGAAAGAGTGTGTGTGTGTGTGTGTGAAACTAAGGAAGAGAGCTAGAAAACAATTGTTGCCGGATAATTCTTGCAACTGACGAAGTTCAAAGAGGCAGAACTGCGTATTTAGCGATGCCACTCCGCTGTTGGACGACTTTCGTGTGCTCATGATTTAGTTTTGTGTTGCTTAACACTACACCTCGACAAGTGATACCATCTCAGGACAAACATTTCGTCTGTATGAGATGTGGGCTCGATTTCCATGGACAGTCTACAGTCTACGACATATTTTTTATCCTAAAGAGATTTCAAACCCAAATTTACATGCTACTATTTATAGGCTTAAATGTGCTTCAATATCCAGTTCCATTTAAAATGTTCTCTTGAAGGGTTATACATTTTTATGGCGTCAACAATATATATGTGTGTGTGTGTGTATGTGTATGTGTGTGTGTGTGTGATATGTAAGTATGTATGCATGTATATGCATCTGCACACACACCACACACACCACACATAGACAGACAGACACACACACATACACTCACACACGCACACACACACACATGCACTCACACACGCACACACACACATGCACTCACACACGCACACACACACACACACACACACACACACACACAGATGGTGCAGTGAATATATGGTCATCTGAATTATGCAAATATGAAAATAACACTGACATCTCATTTTAACAGAATATACTAAAAATATTTTGAAATACTAAAGAGTAAATTTATTCAATGAAATAGCCATTGGCATCAACCACGGCCTTCAGATGACTTCGGAATCTCCTGCAACTCTTCTAAACGGTCTTCTTGTTTAAGTTGATGAATGTTGCCATAATCCTGCCGGCAGTTAATCTTCAGTGTTACAAGGAATTTTGTTGTTCTCTCACCCAACTGCGCCCCACACATAATAATCAAGGCGGTTGCAGTCTGGGGAGTTAGGTGGCCAGTTGTTAGGGGTGATGTGATCGCAGAAATTGTCTGACAGCCATGACTGGGTTCTCCTGCTTGTGTGGTTTGGTGCAGAGTCCTGTTGCTAGACACAATGTCTACCAAAAGCCACTCTCTTCACCCAGGGCTTCACTACCTCCCTCAGGCACTTGATGTAGACCTCCGTGTTATGTCTCAGGCCGTGTGAGAAGATGAATGGAGGCATAACGTCGCCATCACTAGTGATCACTTCAAACACAATGATGGTGTCTGGATGTTTGATTTTTATCACTCTTGATAAATGTTTTGGGGACACGGCATGCCAACGGTTGTTCTGTGTATTCGCCATCTGTTCGTATTAGAGCGTCCGGCGCGAATGCCAAGCAGTACAATATGTCGTCTCCAAATTTCTGGCAGAGTGAATTGCGTCAGGGTGCTGTTTTTCTCACATATGGTGCCCAACTGACCCTACGACACTTTGTAGTAGACTAAATCAAAAACAATGTGGATGGGCAAAATGAAAAATATAAAATGGCGACAATTTACTCACCGCACCCTGTATATATACAAGGTGGGAGACACAGGGAATGAAGGAGAGAGAGAGAGAGAGAGAGAGAGAGAGAGAGAGAGAGAGAGAGAGAGAGAGAGAGAGAAAGATGGGATATAGATAGATAGAGGGAGATAGAGAGAGAGAAAGAGAGATGAAATAAAATATGGAGTTAATTACTGTCAGATTTAATAACTCAATAAATAAGTCAAGAACTCTTTAGGTATGATATCTTTATGCTTTCTTGAGAGATTAGAACAGTATTAATATGACGTAGTTTCGTTTGTAGAAGAAAGTCATCGCAGGTAAAACCTTGAAACTGAAAGAGAAGAAGAAATGGCGTGCAATAACCGTTACATATGTTTCAAGAATAGTTGCGTAATTGGTACACTACTCAAACATCTTGCCTCTAATATTTTAATAACATTCTATGGATTTAGTAAACGGCTCCTGCGCAAGGACATTATCTATCTATCTATCTATCTATCTATCTATCTATCTATCTATCTATCTATCTATCTGTCTGTCTGTCTGTCTGTTTGTCTGTCTGTTTGTCTGTCTGTCTGTTTGTCTGTCTGTCTGTTTGTCTGTCTGTTTGTCTGTCTGTTTGTCTGTCTGTCTGTCTGTCTGTCTGTCTGTCTGTCTCTCTCTCTCTCTGTATCTCTCCTTGTCTCTGTCTGTCTGTCTGTCTGTCTGCCTCTCTCTCTCTCTCTCTCTCTCT
>NC_068984.1:68794645-68797890 GCF_001194135.2 Octopus bimaculoides
TGTCTGTCTGTTTGTCTGTCTGTCTGTCTGTCTGTCTGTCTGTCTGTCTCTCTCTCTCTCTGTATCTCTCCTTGTCTCTGTCTGTCTGTCTGTCTGTCTGCCTCTCTCTCTCTCTCTCTCTCTCTATCTATCTATCTTTTGGCTGCAGTCCTACTGCGCAGCGCATTTACCAAGTGTCTTTTATTATAATCTCAAACCGATGAAAACCATACGAATGGATTTAGAGAATGGAAACTGAGTGATGTGCACCGTATACATGTATAATGATGCATAATGTATGTGCAAGAGTGCATGAGTCTGTGGATGAGTATGTTTTTGTGTCCGTGTTTTGAATGCGCATGCTAGTTTTATACAAAAGTCACTCTCTTAAATTATGCTTTTATTATACTTGATAATATATTATGATTGCATAACGAAGTAAGTCTTCCTACCAGTAATTAATATGTACGCTCCAGTTGCCAGGAATGTGTTTAATACGTAAAATGGATACATCCAATTGTGTTACACCGCTATATTTGGTAGACATTTAAGCAATGTGTTCTTGGATGGTTAATGGCCTGGATGTGGTGCCACAAAAGTATCATGAAACTCCTTAAGTATGCATATGCACCCGTTATTTATTCTTCTATCTTCGATTTCATTGTTTACATTCACGTATTCGTATACGAAACGTCGTAACTTTCAGTACTTGCTCAAGTTTCAAAACAAAATCTGCAGAGATAACTTAAAAAAGTGAATAAATAGGACTGCCCCCACAGGTGGGACACAGTATTGCCTTCTAAGCCTTTAAAATACTTGGTAGTATATTATGAGTGAAGACGCGTGGCTTAGTGGTTAGGCTATTGAGCTCACGATCGCAAGGTTGTGAGTTTAATTCTTGGCGATGCGTTGTGTCCATGATCGGACACTTTATTTCACGTTGCTCCAGTCCACTCTGCTGGCAAAAATGGGTAGTACTTGTATTTCAAAGTACCAGCTTTGTCACACTCTGTGTCACGCTGAATCCCCCTGAGAACTACATCAAAAGTATATCTGACAGTGGAGTGCTCAGCCACATGCACGTTAATTTCATGAGCAGGTTGTTTCGTTGAACGGTTCTACTGGAACCCTTGGAGTCGTAACTGACTAAGTGTCAGTGCCAGTATATTATGAAGACACACAGGCAGTATATTGTGAGAACGCATGACCTAGTGGTTAGGGTGTTGCACTCGTTGTAGCCAGATCGTGGTTTTAGTTCCTAGACCGGATGGTACGTCGAGTTCTCAAACAGAACACTTCATCTCGCATTGACTCGTGATACACCGTGCACCTGTTCAGGCAACGTAAATTTGATGGAGAGAGTGAGCACATACACTTAATCCCCATAAACAAATCATTTGTGCAGGTCGTTCGGCAAAACCTGAACACTTATACATCGTCCTCGACGGGAGAGTCTATTATTTTAGTTTATTATGGTTGCATAACGCAAGACAGTGTCTACTAGCAATTAAAAATTACATACTATCTATCTGTCGATCTCTTTAATGACAGAAAAATATTTCATATATATATATGTGCGTGTATATAATCCTTTCTATTATAGGCATAAGGCCGGATATTTTGAGGGAGGGGACCAGTCGATTACATCGATTCCAGTGCGTAACTAGTACTTATTTAATCGACTCCGAAAGGATAAAAGGCAAACTCCACCTCGGCGGAATTTGAACTGAGAACGTAACGACGGGCGAAATACCGCTGAGCATTTCGTCCAGCGAGCTGACGAATCCTGCCATCTCGCCGCCTTCGTGTGTGTATATATATAATACACGCCCATGAACACAAGCACATATTTATATATAAGTGAAGAAAAGAGAATCAAGAAAAGGAGGTATGTTAAAATATAGATTCATTTTTAACATTTTCACTACTCGAAGAGGAAATACATTTTACAAGTTCTTTTCGAGTCTCAATAATAAGTGTATGTTATTCAAGATATCTAATTTATATTTTATTTTTACTTTTACATATCAACAACAGTTGAAACATGATCTTATTCTCTTCGTTGCTTTTTTTTGGTTAATTTATTTTTTGTCCTCTAGTAATTTATTTTATAGTCATTACTCGTTAGACTCTATATTTTTTTAGCTATTTGTATTTGCATTTTGTATTGGTTTATCATGATTTACTAATATAGAATATGCTTCTTGAGTTTCAAGTGCATCATTAACAGCTAATTGCACAATCTTAGCAGCAGTATGCACTCTTTCCTCAGCTGGTGTGCTGAAAGCCTTATCCAACACATATTTCTGTAAATGCATTATCACTTTCAGGTGTTTCTGAATACATTTATGACTGTGTACAAGATTCGACTGTGTGTTTATGTGTGCTTTATGTCTGTATGTCTGTATGTCTGTATGCATATATATATATGTATATGTGTGTGTGTATACGTGTATATATACAAATACACACACACACACACACACACACACACACACACACACATATATATATATATATATATATATATATATATATATATATATATATATATATATATATATATATATATATATACACATACACCTACATAAATATCTCCATATCTATATACATATACACATATACACAGACTCATACATGCTTATATAAATAAATATATAAATATAAAAACCTATTCATATAATTTCATGCAAACATACATATGTACATACAGGTTCACACCTCCACACACATTTATATGTATTTGCTATTATTAATGCAATTTTCATTTTTTCTCTTGGTTTCTCTTGGTTGATACTCTAAAACAGCTTGACCTACTGGATATAACATAGTTTCTCACTATCATAATATTTGTACTGCTTATTCAAGTGTTATCATCGTTATTTATGGAGTTGTTCTTGTTATTATTATCATTATTATTATTATTATTATTATTATTATTATTATTATTATTATTATTATTATTATTATTATTATTATTAATATTGTTGTTATTATTTTAGCAACTTTTGTTGCTATGACTGTGGTTAGCTAAAATGTTGTCGGCATAATCACATTCATGCTTACATGCCCGCGTCAAAAATATGTTCATATAAGAAAATAACTGTGGGTTCGCTTTGTATCTATATGTGAACCATTTGATTTTCATTCTTTCACACACTTTCTATTCGAGAAACTTCCTCTATATTAATACACACACGCACACACATCTACAGGAAATGAAGAACATGTTTCCTAGTTTCCATACTTTGTCTTACAGCCAC
>NC_068984.1:68798433-68807121 GCF_001194135.2 Octopus bimaculoides
ATATATATATATATAATTCTTTTACTAGTTTCAGTCATTTGACTACGGCCATGATGTAGCACCGCCTTTCATCGTACAAATCGATCCCAGGACTTATTTTTTGTAAACCTGTACCTATTCTATCGGCGAATTTTGCCAAACCGCTAAGCTACGGGGATGTAAACACACCAGCATCGGTTGTCAAGCGATTGGTGGGGAACAAACACAGACACAAGGACACATACACACATACACACACAGACACACACACACACACACACACATACACGCTCATATATATGAATGCACGTGTTTGTGTTGCATTGTTTGTTTATCTTTCACTACTTAACAACCGACATTGATTTGTTTATATTCCCGGTTCGACACTTGAGATCGATAGGATAATTAGCAGATTTAGAATAAACGCTAGAGCTGATTTCGTCGTTTTAACCCATCAAGGTGCTGTTCAATTCAATACTTTTTGCTGAAATCTATTGTGGATAGTTTCATAATTTCGGTCTCATCATATGCACAAAGTCTAAAGCTTTTTAATCAGCTCAGAAACTGAAATAATCCTATATAGTTCTTTCAAGGTAGTGTTGACATTGAATCTTGAGACTTCAGATCAATCCGTTTAAGAAAATTTCTCTGTTCTTCGACCAAATTGTGTGCAATTATTGATTATAACGTATCTTCAGGTGGTAAATAGTGAAACCTTTGCCGTTCGTCTGGTTATCGCTAAGTGGTGTAAGTGATTTAGGTACCATCTGCAGACATGTACGCATTCAAATCACAAAATCAAAAACAAAACAATTCGTATCCGACTTCAAAAATGTTTGAAATGTATGAGAGTTGATATAAAATCTGTCTCTTCTGAAACACTGAACAATATTTGACGTACTTAAGACAATCCGTCAGCGTTCTTTCTTCTGTAGCAAAAACAAAGATCTTATATGAATTAGCATTGAAAATTTTTCGCAAGCAGCATTATCCAGATACACAAACAGTAGTCTTTCAACATACATTATCATCAATATATACTACAAAACTGTATGAAAGGAATGAGTCATACAACCAGAAGAAATAACCTTGTAAACTACCGTTCAATGGGAAGATAACGCAGACTACTTCTCATTAGTCATACGGATTATAATAGATACTCTGTCGTCAGCTTCAAATATAAGATAAACAATTACATTTCACCAAAAAAAAAAACGCCCCGAAAAGTTTAGGAATAGTCAGTAAACGCATCATCGATTCCATTAACCTAAAAATGAAATCTGTGAATTGATTAAATCAAACTGCAGTGTGTGTGGTTTTGATTCATTGCCATTGAAAATATTACACCTTCAATATGGCGGACTGTTAACCAGCTACATTCAAATCTCTCCTCTTGAAAGCGTTGTACTTCGGACAATATTTCATCATGATGAACAATCTAGACATTTGTATAATGATATTATGACATGGCAAGTCCAATTGTCTCGAGAAAGGGGAATATTCTACTGTTTGCCATTTCCAAAAAGGAATGATAATAAAGATTAAGTGATTGGTTTTGAGACGTTGGGCTTAGAAACCGAAGCTCTTAATATAGCTCTGATCTATACCGAAATGATGGCCTAGCAATTTAACTCGCTGTGAGCGTTGAAAAGTTTAGGAAGGATTTGACAGACATATTCAAGTAGTTTGCCATAAATACACTATTATTACAAGCGTAAGATAGCGAACTTTCTAGATACTACTTCAAAAAATAACATGGGTATATGCATAATAATAAAGCAAAACGAAAGACTATAGGTCCACAAAAGATTCCAGCCACCCTCAAGTACAATAAGAAATGTTATTGTAGCCCTGTTTTATAATGAAGCATCAGACAGAAATGGTTTCAGTAGGGAGCTAGTTTCACGAAGAAATACCTACAAATCAGAGAATATTTAAGAAAGACACCATCTGGTTTAAGCCCACTCACAATTCAAATACCCTCGCGAATATAACTAGGAATTTCCTATAACGCTGGGCATCGCTTCTCGCCAATGCACAAATATCACAAGCTATTTAGTATATACACTAAGTTTAGCTATTCTTCTCTGGGTAACATCACATCCGCCATCAAGCTCCAACAGCCATCTTCCATCTGCCAAAATAAAATTACTTGTTTGCCCAGCAGTTATTGTCTTTCCAAAGAACTGTGTATCAATCACAAATTTCACAATTTAGTATCAAAAGAGACTAAAATGGGTCTACTTTTGACGGTTTTAAAAGGCGTTACAGTCAATGTCTGTACTTCTTTAGGTACAGGAACATGCAAAACTCAACTTCCTCAACCGATAAGCTCAACTTCCCTCAACCGATTTATGTTCATTCTAAAAAACCAATAGCATTACACTTTTTAAAGATGACTTGGAAAATTTTATTGGCAGAACTACCCTATATGCTAGCGGTCTGTGTAGCTTTAGAATTTGCATAGCTGAAAAAGTTTCACATACTAAAACTCTCCGCAACGCAATATCCTTCAGTAGAAAAATATAAATTGTGAGTCTGTAGTTGCCAAAGACAGATATGTTTGCATGGAGTGCTGTTTAAACGAGTAAGAGTATCTGCCACAGATATATACATATGATGAAAAAATTGAAACTGACGCAATGCAAAAAATAAAATAACAAATAAATTGGAGGACTTGCTGATTGCTCAAGTTTTAATATCTAGGCGACAACACAACGTTTTCTTCAAACGATGAACTAGGTGAGCTGAGTAAAGGGAATAAATTGATAGAAAATTTATAAATTGATTGAAATAGTTGAGAAAAAAATTAAGTAAATTATGAGTTAGCAACGCATACTCACCATTACTGTCCAGAGATATTAATTTTTTCCAACTAAACTAATATTTCTTCAGTTCAGAATACAGTTCTGCTTCCTCCTGTAGTGTACCTTGAGGATTACAAAATTCGTAACTCTGGGATAAGATCTGTGATCTTTATTTCCTCGGCTTGTGGATGTGTTCTGAAATACTGCACTAGGTCATGTTGTTTCATAAAATCATTCTGTTATTCTTAGGTACAACCATTAAATGTGTTCCTGCAAATAAACAATATCTATTGATTTTTTTAAAAACGTGGTCGGTCGCTATATTGATTGGTTGGCCCCTAAGGTGGCAAAGTTCTGCGTGTTAAGAACGCTAGAGAAGAGATATTATCTTGAGATGTAGCTATGCCTTATTATTCTGATGGGAAATCCAGACATCGCTAGACAGACATTTCTGTTTTTTTTTTTTTTATCAGCCCATCATAGTATGACTAAGTCCATGTAAACCTAATTTTCGCCACCAATTAGATTTACATCAGCTGACAATACTACAAGAAGTATATACACACATACATACAGGCTGCGGTGGGTAAATTGTCGCCATTTTATATTTTTCATTTCGCACATGCGCATTATTTGTTTTTGATTTTGTCTACTACACAGTATAGTAATGTCAGTTGAGCACCGTCTGTGAGAAAAAAAAAACAGCACCATGATGCAATTCACTACCAGAAATTTGGAAAAGGCATGCTGTACTGCTTGGCATTCGCGCCGGAAGCTCCAATACTAACATTTCAAAGTGTTTGGGTGACAATCTGAAGGCAGTGCAATCTGAAGACTAAGAGTGATAAAAATGAAGCAACCAATCATCAACACGGAGGCCTATGTCAAGTGCCTTGATGATCCAGGTTTAATGAAATTATAATGGATCACACCTGCGCCAGACCACGAAACACACACCATCAGCTTCTTCTGATGAATTTTATTTTTTGGACTGTGTTTTGGTGGCTTGTCTTTGTCCAGCCATTGTGCTGAACGTTTACGGTTGTTGTATTGTATCCATTTCTCATTACATGTTGCAATTCGATTAAAAAATGATTAATTTTTGTGACGAGAAAGTAGCATAATGCAGGCTTCCAAACGTTGCTGTTTCTGATTTTCATTGAGTTCATGAGGAACTCATTTGTCTAAATGTTTCACTTTACAGATTTGAACTAGATGAATCAGTATTGTTTGCTTGCTAACACTAAAAGAGAAAGATAATTCACAGGCACTTTGAAATGAATCTGACTCGACGGTGGCTTTCAGTTCGTCATTATCCATCTTTGTTTCTGGTCGACCGCGTTGTTCATTTGTGAGGTCAAAGTTACCAGAATGAAAATTTGCAAACCAATTTGATACGGTCTGCTGTGCAATCCCATTAGAATGAAATACTCCATTAATACTTCGAGCTGTCTGTGATGCTGAATTTCCAAGAAAGAACTCATATTTCAAAACTGCACGAATATCCGACTTATCCATCTCTAAACAAACAATTGCAAAAAAAAGACGATCTATAAATATTTTATAAAGTGCAATGTGAGATATAATAAAGAAATATATGTGTCAGTGTTCTAACAAAAAAATAAAGATTGTCAAAATATACCTTACTACATATTTCATACTTGACTACCTAATAGAAGATATATTTATGTTGTAAACACCGATACATAGCTATACAAAAATGTACTTAACAGTTTTTGAGGAAGATTAAAAGACATTCTTGTCTTTATCGGAGCTAAACTGTAAATGTTTTATAGGTAGGTATTCGATGGATACCTAACAATATGAAGACAGAATGAAACAGATGTCTTAGTACATGAAATCGAGAACGATAGAAAAAAGATTTACCTTAATGTGTTTTGGATTAATTTTCTCCTCGAGTTAGAATTTGAACTTATTGCTGCAATTATTCCGTGGCCTTTTCGTTTACAAAGGTGAAACGTTACCATATTACCGACACAAAGTACACGCGTTCATCTCCAGCCTAGAAAGGTTGCTCCATAACGTCAGTCTACCTACGAGGCATAGCAGCCACATTTTCCCCTGATTCAGATCCTGTCCACTTAGAAAGATATGGTAACGAGGACTACTCTGGTCAATATAACATTTGATATACAATTCATAAAAAGAAAGACAGGATGGTCGTGGCTAGAACCCTCTAGATCATAGACATTTTCATTTCGGACTAAACTACATTACAGTTATGATTAACTGAATATCGTCTAAATGTGAAGTGTCTTTGCTAATGACACAATGCAGTGTATGAGACATCACCCAAAACTATCAATACTTTGTTAGCAGTGTGTTATTCTATCTAACCAGCTGTGACACTAGAGGTTATAATTTAAAGTTCACTTGAAAAGCTGAAATTTTTCTAATGGATAATGGATAGTGCAAAAGATTTTTTGTCGTAATGGATAGAGTAAAAAGCTGGATGTTGTCTGTTTCATTAAAAATAGAAAACAGCAAAAACAAATTTTGTTAAATTTCAGGTAGCTGTATTTAATTACTAGCTTTAAATTGATGTTACTCAAACAATATTGATCAGACAAGATTATCTGTGCACAACGCAAATTAGTACTGACACAACAGTAGATCATCCCAGTTTTATGGCCAGTTCTACAGAAAAATTATGCCAGACATTGATGATATATTTTAACATCAGTAATGACACTTTTACACTGACGCATCTTCTTAAAATGTGTCAGTTTCGTCCTGGAACTATCTATGATTACATCAGAAAAATGAAAGCAGGAAAATACATGGCAATTGAATCGAATACTTTACATTTAAATTATTCAGAGTTCCAGGATTATTTATTTCATTTATTTGCTTTAAAAGCTAAGAAAAAAATATAAAAAGACTGAAACAATTATATAAAATAAATTGCCTTCTGTATCTGCTTGATCATTTTTTTTAAAATCTGAAATCATGTTTTTGAAGTAAAAGTAACTTATTGATCTTAAAGACATAAGATGTAAAGACAAGTTGGACAGTATTTGTAGTGTGAACAGAGAAGGACAAATTTCAAATATTGTTAGAGATTGTGCTTTCTTCTGTTCCTGCCAACTCGTTACATGGAATATCATCTGTGACAAAATCGCAAATATAAAATGAAAGATTTTCATATTCAATATTACAATGATGTAGGATAGTTTAGTCACAGAAATATAGATTTCTCCAACCAAATACTTTGTGGCATTTAGTTACGTTCCTTTAAATATTCTGAGACTATATCATGGCAAAGGTAACTGTATCTTTCATCCTTTCGGGGAGGATTGTACAAGCGTTTGCGTGGCCGTTCAAGTGACTGTACCATTCACTACAAAGATATGGTTGTACATTAATGTTAAGATATCAATAATTGATAGAAGATATTACAATCTATCTGAATGTATCTCAGCCACTTTCTAACTTTTCCAATACATAAATATATTTCTTCAGAACATTTCAGTAACTATTCTTACATTAGGCCATGGAGAATTCACAAAGAATGTTTGAGTTTGGATCAATGTAGATACAACATTTGCCTTCACAGCTTTCAACAAGAATCCGCACACGTCATCAGCATTCCAATATTATATATATATATGTGTGTGTGTGTGTGTGTGTGTGTGTTTGTGTATGTGTATGTGTGTATGAGTGTATGTGTGCGTGCGTGCGTGTGTGTATAAATATAAACAGACACATACATATACATACTCACATACATACATATATGCGTGTATATATATATATATATACATATATATATATACGCGCATGTATATGTGTTTGTGTGTTTGTGTGTCTGCATGTATGTATGTATGTATGTATGTGTGTTTGTATGTATGTATGTATATTATGTGTTCTGTTTGTTTCTTTGTTAAGTCTTGATCATTTTCAGTTTGCCTTTTATCTCTTCCACATCAATAGAATAATAAATATAGAAATAAATAGCATTTATCACATTTGATTTCTTTTCCATAATCTCAATATGTTCCACATTCATGGACTGAAGGTACAGATAAAACAGCTGTAATGTAGACAGTAATTCGGGCAAAGGTTAAATCTCATATCTATAACGAAAATTAATTCTGTCAGCATAGATGAAATAAACTACATGTAAAACTAATTCTGAACTATGTTATTTTTCTGCTTTATCATTAAAGAAAGATTCTTTTACCGGTTTCAGTCATTGGACTGTAGCCATGCTGTGTCCCCAACTATAGAGATTTAGTTGATCATCTAATGGGCAGGAAATCCATTTAAATATTTCCATATTTGACATTCATGTATCGATATATCGTATCTCTCTCTCTTTTTCTCTGTATGTACGTATGTATGTCAATAGATGTATAGATGTATGTGTATGTTAGTCTGTATGTGTATGTGTATGTGTGTTATTAGTCAGTGGTAATCAGGTATAGCACTATTCCATTTTTTATAGAAATCCTCAGCATAACAACTTGGCACATATTAATTTAACAATTTATGAACCGAGACATTTCTTACAAATGAATAATAATTAATTCTGAAAGAAATTCATAGAATCCGTGGTTTTCTGTTCTTTGTTCCCTTTTTCTTCATCGGTCGTTATTAATGTAGTAATCGCGAAAGGAGATAGAAGTTCTTCGGATTTACATTCAGAAAAAAAAAAAATATTTTCAGTAAGTTCTACATTGTGAAGGTGTTCTGAAGTAGTTGATATTTAAGTTTTTGATACATACAAATTTTAAAAACCGTTTACAGGTGTAGATATTTGTTTGAAGCTGCTATTTTATCGTTTTATTGTGAAAGAGATATCTCTAGACAAAGAGAAAGAAATAAAGAACATCTATCTGTTAGTGTAACGAACTCAATAAAAGCATGAATAAAGGGAGGAAAATATGTGGTTAGTTGAAATTGTTTCGATGAAAAATAAACTAATCGATGAATTATGGAAGAAAGAAGGGAGAAGACAGGTGGTGAGGCTAGAAAAATATTGCAATGGATAGTCGGTTGCAGCTCACTTGATAAGGGTTAAGTAATACTGAAATAAACGAATTCAATTCGTGGGCAGCAATCAGATATAAAAATAATTCTGGAAAAAAATACAAAAAAACAACAACAAAAAACAAGAAAAAATGTAAACTGAAATAGGTTTCGATCAAAATTAGACCACGCTATCTCTAACTTGACGGAACCTTCAGATAGAATCAATTAAATGATTTTAAAGTCGAGCTTTGTGGTAGCTTGGTACATTGGAATATGGAATTGTTGATTGAGATAGAGCTAGGTAAAGAGGACTAGTCTCATATACTTTGAAGAAATTTATTCATATATCATTTGACGCTTATGGGCTCTTTCTTTTTTATTTGTTCTGAGATAATATTACCTAGAGCATGGTCCGCTGAAATAAAGCAAAAGTATTTTAGTGTGGTTATCTGTTCTGAGATTGATTTGTGTAGGGGAGGATGGTGCAAGATCCTAGTTTTGGATGACTTGTAAACTTGATGTTATGGTCGTTTAGACAATGCTGACAGTATATTCGCCACATCGGACAAAGGATATTGTGTTCACATTAGCGTTGGATCGAACAGAGTTTCAATGCTTTAAGGCGGTCCTAATAATCAAGCTCATTCACACCATTTATTATTTTTTCTTATATAATTGACTTTTGAAGGTAAGTATTTATAACAAACTATCAACTCAATATTTTACTGCAAATATCATTAGGACCTATTAATTATGCTTTTTTTCTACTTTACTGTTACACCATTCTATTTCATTTTATTAGTTCTTTTATTGTCAACTCATTTTTTTTTTGTATTTAATTGCTATCAATTCTTTTATGAAACTATTAATGCTATCTAACTGAACTTCGTTTAAATGTTTTAAAAAT
>NC_068984.1:68807456-68808917 GCF_001194135.2 Octopus bimaculoides
CTTCTGATATTTACTTTGTATATTATACTTATTTATTGTGCTTTTAATTATTAATTTTTCTCTATGTGAGAGTGGATTTTCGTCGATGAGTTCATGAACCTTGTTTCTTTTCCGTAAAACTATATATTTATATATATTTTATACTGTGAAACTTAATTTAATTTAATTTCTTAATAAATTGATTTTAATTGAGTTTTTACCTGTAATTTTGGATTTTATCCCCAATATTATATATATATATATATATATATATATAGGGTGCGAAGGGTATTTTATCGCCATTTAATATTTTTCCGTTCGTGCATGCGCATTGTTTGATTTTGACCCTAATACACAGTATAGTAGGGTCAGTTGGGCTTTGAGAAAAACAGCACCATTACGTAGTTCACCAGAAATTTGGAAACGACACGCATCGGAAACTCCAATACAAACATTTCAGAGTTTGGGTGACAGTGCAATCTGAAGACATGAACCGAGAGAAATAAAAAAAGAAACATCCATTCAACATCATGGTGTTTCGAGTGATCATTAGTGATGGCGTCGTTGTGCCTCCACTCATCTTCCTACATGGCCCCAGTGTCTGGAAGAGGTAATACTGCCTTGCGTGAAGAGAGTTGCGGCTGGAAGATCCTATGTCTGTCAACAGGACTGTGTACAATGCCACACAAACACAAGAACCCATCAGACAATTTCTGGGAACACATCAGCCCTAAAATATGGCCACCTAATTCCCCAGACTGCAACCTCTTGATTATTATGTGTTGGGCGCAGTTATGCGAATGACCAACAAAGCTCCTTGTAACCCCAAAGACTAAGGCAAAGACTATGGCAGCGTTCACCACCTTAAACAAGGAGACTATCCAGAAGAGTTGCAGGAAATTGTGAAGTCGTCTGGACGGTGTGGTTGAAGCCAATGGCCATTTTAATGAATAAATTTTCTCTTTAGTATTTCAAGATATCTTTATGTAATTTTGGTAAATATATCTGTTAAAATGAAATGTCAGTGTTATTTTCATTTTTGCGTAATTTAGCTGACAGTTTATTCACCGCAGCCTGTACATATAAATATATATATATATATGTGTGTGTGTGCGTGTGTGTGTGTGTGTGTGTGTGTGTGGAAGGCGCATGGCTCAGGGGTTAAAGCATCGAGCTTACGATCGCGAGGTTGTGAGTTTGAATCCCGGACTGGGCTGCGTGTTGTGTTCTTGAGCAAGACATTTTATTTCATGTTGCTCTAGTTCACTCAGCAGTAGAAATGAGTTCCGACGTGACAGGTGCCAAGCGGTATCAGGCTTTTGCCTTTCCCTGGGATAACACTGGTGGCATGGAAAGAGGAGACCGGTATGCATGGGCGACTGCTGATGTTCCATAAACAAACTTGCCCGGACTTGTGCCTCGGAGGGTCATTTTCTAGGTGCAATCCCGTGGTCAGTCATAATCAAAGGCGGGATCAGCATA
>NC_068984.1:68809782-68813396 GCF_001194135.2 Octopus bimaculoides
ATATATATATATATATATATATATATATATACATATACATGCATACATACATACGCTTTTTTTTCAGAATTAATGCCACAACGATCTTTTTTCTAATTCTTAGACTATAAGAAACCTCGATTGGAGTGATTTCGAATAGAGTTTAGACGTGCATAATACTGACAATTGGAGACTAATTCATGTCATTCAATTATGAATTAAGGATAACCAAACAAGTGTTGAAATGTAATAAATATTAAATTAGGAAAATGTATTTCTTGTGCTTTACAGAATATTTATTCATTCACAGAACAACATTCTTAGTTATGAAAGTATTTGTGATGAAAACCTAGAAATATTAGCGAATAAGTTTGATTTAATCCATATATTTATAGCATTATTTTCAAATATTTACTTTATAAATTAATACATAATTAGCTTAAACATAATCTTGAATCTGAAACCCTTCTATAAACCACTCGATTTAAATGAATATTTTATCAAATTGCTCTCAGATAATTTACATAAAACACCACGTGATCATAAAATTCTTTAGTGCTGCATAGACCCTTACACTGTGCGGATTTATTTGGAAATTATGAGTCATATACAATGAGTTATTTTATTAGTGATTTCTAATAGCCATATACATTCATTCTACATGATCGTTGTTTATTTTATTTTGCGTTGTTAATTTCCCAAAAATGATATACACGACTACAGTTTTTGCAGGGAAAACATTTTCTAAAAGTAAATAATATTCGTGGTTTATTGGTGGAAGGGAACTAGGTATGGGAGATGTATAAAAATGTTAACATAAAAAAGCTATAAATCCAAGCAAATTAATGCATAGACTAGAGCTGCTTGATTACAGTGCAGAGAGGGAATTATGTTCTGCAGCTATAAATTTTTAAGCATAGGTAATCCCTTAAACGAGATGCTAACGAAATTGAAGCGTTATAAATTGTTTTGAGTTATGGAGGGAAGAAAATTGTTCATGATTATTAAAATTAAACACACTGGAATGGGAACTATAAAGTGAGAAGTTAAGGAATACGAAAATTGTGAGAGGAGTATAGATAACAGAAAACCAAGTTACGTGAAATAAAAACGGTTACTAAGGAAGGGAAAGATAAGTGTTGTTAACAACAGTTGCAATTTATGAGGAAGAGAGTTAAGTATTGTTACTATGGGATACAATAATAACTGTTAGGACGTGTAAGAAGATATATGTATGTATGTGTGTATGTATGTATGCATGTATGTATGTATGTATTATGTATTATGTATGTATGCATATATATATATATATATATATATAAAATTAATGTATGGATATACAGGAAATTATTTTTGACGAGAAAAATCAATGTTGCAGAAGAGGGGAAAATGTTATGGAAAATACTGTACAAAGTAATTATGGTTGCTAGTGATTTGTTCAAATGATAGCAGCAAGAGGCTTAATTAGATTATTAACATACTTTTAGAAAATAGATATGAGCATCTAATTGTAAAATAATTCTTATATGAGCCGTGTTTGCATTCGGTTAGATAAAGTGTGGTATAAATTGTAGGTAAGATTTAGATCATATCTATATGGCCTTTATTTGCGAGATAATATTTAATAAGAAGGCCTTCGGTAAATATTGGATTTGTATTGTATGTGAAGGAGTATATTTCAATAGAACTACAATTAAAATGCAATTATAGGCATATATTTTCATTATGTAAAGAAATATAACTTGGAGTACAAGCGAGTGCTGGCAAATGACGGCGAGAATAAAAGGTAAAATTAAGACTAATGAGGCGTTGCTAATAACTAAATAAGTGGTTATAATTAAAGTACAGATTTATACAATTAAAGCATAGATTTTTCTTCCGTATAAGTTTCTTTACAATAGTATGTTCAAGAAACGTATAGGAAAAAAATATTAGTATCATTGTTAAAAATGACCAAAATGAATGCAATATACTGAAATGAATTTGAAGAAGACAATTTCTGGAGCATTTATGTCGGTGCAATCAAAAGGTAAATTATAAAATTATAACAGAGAGGTAATATTGGGTCATCCCATAAGTAATGCTTTTTATATACTTCTTCTATTTTTTGAAATTAAGATAAAGTTCTTTTCCAATCTAAAATATACTTCTCTTCATTTTCTAGAATGTTCTTCCATCTATCTGGTAGACTTGCAAGTTTCTTCTTCCAAAATTCACTTGTCCGTGACGAAATATACTCCTCCAGGACTGTTCTGACCACATCTGGAGAATTCATATATTTTTCGTCCAAATGATTTTGAAGACTGCGGAATAAATGATTATCAGATGGGACAATGTCCGGCGAATATGGTGGGTGGAGCATCGTTTCCTATTCAAACTGCTCCAGCCTTTGAAATGTCATCATTACTGTATGTAGCCAAGCATTACCCTGATGGAAGAACAACTTTCGTCTTGAAACCAAAGATGGTCGGTTTTTCTTTTTCTAGCACTGACTTAAACCGCTCAAGCTGCTCCCAGAAAATCTCCTTTTTTATAGTTTGATTTGGGTTGAAAAGGTCAAAATGGATTAAACCTTTCATGTCCTACCAAACAGATAAAAACACCTTATGTAGGTGAAGACCTTCTTTAACCTGGGGTACCCGTGCTTCTCCTTTCCCTACCCACTGTCTTCAGCGATTGACATTTTTATAGAGAATTCATTTCTCGCACGAGTCACTATTCGTTAAAAAAACAGAAAAGGTTCATTCGTGAGATATGATAACAAAGAAGAGCACACAATCACTCTCTGCGTGCGATTAAACTCTGAAAATTTGTGAGGAAGCCATTTACCCAATTTGCTGACTTTTCCGATGGCACAGGAAAATGGATATTTTTTTAATGAAATCTTCTACAAATATACTTCGGACTATGTAGATTCCACGCAAATTGAAATTTTGAGGGAAGACAATCGGGGATTATTTTTGAGAACTGTTCCCCAGTCGGGGGTTTTCGGAACAACTCGTCCAAAATGTCTCTGTTTTGTTCGTTTCTGTATCCGTAGATTTCTACTGAAGCAGCAGGCAATGAAGGCAAATGAAGCCCTAACTAGAAAACTCATGCTAAAAATAGCATCTAAATGTCTGGTACATAGATATATGTTATCAAGACGATTTATTTGTTGCATACGATTTGTTTTTCACTTTACGTAATTTCCCAGATAATGTTGGACTTCACCTTGCTCCTGTCATGGGCAATTATATGTAGGATGTCCGCGAGTTGGAAATTCCCAAAATATTTTCATTTATACCTCAATTAAAGGATATACTCAAAACATCGAATATTTAGAAACTCTAGATAATTAAATTAATTACTTTCCGGATTTGTTTCCAATACCTTTGTTTCTACTCACGTCACCTGATAGAATTTTTGTTAAATGTACTTATCAACAGGAGGGGAGCGCCCGCATGCTGGTTTTTCTTAAATTTATGTATTTTCAGGTTCAACATGTTTCGAATAAGTATTGACACTTAAAAGAACTATTGACAAAGATCTACCTGTATTTTAGCAACAATTTTAACAGTGAGAAAATCGGATAAAACATGTGGTTGACATTAATAGTTTGTACCACAGCTAATTAGAGTTGAGAACTGAATAAC
>NC_068984.1:68813466-68814279 GCF_001194135.2 Octopus bimaculoides
TATATGTATATATATACTTATATATTTTACTCTTGTACTTGTTTCAGTCATTTGACTGTGGCCATGCTGGAGCACCACCTTTAGTCGAGCAAATCGACCCCACGACTTATTCTTTGTAATTCTAGTACTTATTCTATCGGTCCCTTTTGCCGAATCGCTATGTTACGGGGAGATAAACACACCAGCATCGGTTGTCAAGCGATGTTGGGGGGACAAACATAGACACACAAACATACTTACACACACATGCATATACATATATACGACGGGCTTCTTTTCAGTTTCTGTCTACCAAATCCACTCACAAGGCTTTGGTCGGCCCGATGCTATATTAGATGACACTTGTCCAAGGTGACACGCAGGGTGGGACTGAACCCAGTACCATGTGGTTGGTAAGCAAGCTACTTACCACACAACCACTCCTACGCCTATATACGCCTATATACATATATATTTATGAAAAAGAAGAGCGAAAATGCAACTTTTTAAAATTAAGTACATTTGAATTTATGGATCTATTTTAAAACGGGGTCCACATTTTTCATTAATGTTTTACGTAGTGTTTTTGGTACCGAAAGACTTTCAAACTTCGTATACTTATCTATTTTGTGTTATAGAACAGAAAAATATTTTTGTATTCGAATTTATTTCATGTAAAAAATTGTCTAATTTCGATAATTTCAACCAATCACTGACAAGTATTCAGTTGTTTACATTTACACCTTTGGCTGATTAAACGGTGTAAAGCGTATTTAATTTCCATAGCTTCGTTTTGCTTTTTTATTTTTAAATTTGCTGTTTTACCCTAACCCT
>NC_068984.1:68814366-68817034 GCF_001194135.2 Octopus bimaculoides
CGACGCTTAATGTATATCGGCTGAATGGACGTCAGTGATTGGTTGAAATTACAGAAATACGACAACTTTAACATGGAATAACTTGGGGATTTCTTTTTTTTTTAAGAAGACTAAGAGAAAAAGATGTTTTATATGACACATTCTACCAGTGTTCCAAGTTTCAAAGTGTTTCGTTAATGAAAAATGTGGCCCCCGTTTTAAAAAAGATCCGAATTTATTTATATTAATACATTACACGAGACGTTCGCATGAGATTGAATATGTATCTAGTTCTACCAATTACATTTGGAGTTATATTTCAAAAGTCTTCGTTTTGGTGCGCCAAATACCGGAAATAATTCATGTTCAATCTCATGCGGACGTCTCGTGTATAGTTCTGCAATTTATATTGCGAAGACGATCATACTGAAAAGTTACAGACATTTACGTAAGTAGCTGACAACGAAACCGGTCTTTGATTAATCTTTATATTTTGTATCTTTTCATTTGTCTTGCTCGCTTACGTTCTGGTGTTTGCTAAATTTTCTTGAGAACATTCTTTTCTTAGTAGTCAGACCGTAGGTGGTCTTCTTCTAGCAAAAGGGATGTCCACTTAGTGGTCATATTTCTTATATGTATGTAATATAGTTTTTCTGAATTTTCAGATTTTTCAATTTGCTAGGCCACTGGTTTTAAATTGATATTAATCAAATTAATATTAAATTTTTCACCCTTATTATTTAAATTATACATACACACACACACACACACATATATATATATATATGTGTGTTTGTGTGTGTGTGTATATGTGGGTATATATATATATACATACATACATACACATATACATACATATTCTTGCACATATACACATACATGCACATACACGCATATAAGCATATATTTGTGTTTAATTTGAGTGTGTGCGTGTGTGTGTGTGTATGAGTGTACAAATGTGCGCACAAATATTCAATTAGGTAAGGAAATATGATGGAGCATAAGTGCTTGGCTCTCGTAATTAAACAACCAAGCCAATACCTCAATCCGTTGCTACTTAGGTGAAAATGTTTAAATAGCTTGTAAGCTTTCTAAAAAAAAAGGTTCAGGATATATATAAATGTGTAATAATCAAATTTACAGATTAGAACAAAGTAGATTTTAAACATTTTTGTCAGTTTTTTTGTGGGCGAGAATACATACTTCTTGAGTACCGCATCTGAAGCAGTCGTTAGGCAAATTAGGTCTTAAAACATTCAGTTGTGGGAAGATGGCAAGCTTTAAAACTGATCGTCCATTTTAAATGGATGCATCTTGCTTCTAGTTTCCATATAAATTTTGATAGTGGTTGCAGAACGGTGGTTCCTAAATTTTAAGCAACTCAGATAAGAATAAGAAATTACATTCTAATTTTGGCTAATGTAGGGTATCTTTAAATTGGAATTTTCTGTATTCGCTACAAAATTAATGGTAATTTATTACAGGAAACTTATGCAGCTGCAACTGCTTATGATCGAGTCGATATATTTGAAATTTGCAAGGTTTTGTACGAAATTACAAGTGGGTGGATATGAAGTTTTGTAGTATTGTTTAAATGTTCTTGTAGTATTAGGGTTGTGGGAGGAAATGAATGATAATTTTGCGGTAAGTGTTGCTCAGTTGAGTTGTACAGAAGACCACAAAATAGATTTGCATTTTCCTATTAGTAGTTTTGGTTCTCTTCGTATTTATGGTATACCTAATTATATCCAGAGAGACACAACTAAGGAGAATCTCATTATACTAATTGGAAGACATTTATTAAAATTGTTGATTTTTCAAGAAGTTTACACAACATCTGAGGCATATTCTTCACAAGATTATTTGTTATATTGTTAGGATAGTTTAATGATTATGAATGTAAAATAGAAATACAATACACTTGCGCTTAGATTAATATAAGGGATTTTTAAAGTTCAGGATGAAATCAGGAATCTGACTGAGATAATATTAGGTTGAATAGTTATTTGTAGCTCACTGACCAGATTTTTCTGGATTCTATTTCTTTATTGAGGATTAAGTTTACTTAAAGAGAGAAACTTTAAATTTGAGTTTCGATGATATATATATAAACCGACAATATCAATGGAATCGGCTGAATTTCTAATCCCGTTGCTAATGTAGAATGTTAGGTTTTAGAATGTTCTTTCATTTTAAATTTAAATGTCCTAGATATAGATGCGTGGAGGATGATTTCAGTTTCAAATTCTTTGTTATTAGTTCATAATTTAGCAAATTTAAAAGCGTCATGTAACATTTCTTTAGATACGGATGGTTAATACTCATTGAATTCAGATTGTTAGAACTTGGAATTGGTTTTGTATTTGGGATTAGAACTATTCTATGATAGAGTAATATTTCATATTTAATTCTTGAGATGAAACGACCCAATTTTTGGTTTAATTATCTCTAGATTGCATTTATAAATCACTCCAATATGGAAACACGTATAGGGCTTTAACTGCAATAGGATCTCTATTGATGTTGAGTCCAAGTTTAGTCGTGATTTGTTTGACATGTCTATTAATGTCATTTTAGTTGGTCAGTCTCTTAGCGGTGATTTTGCTTATCAGTTTTACACACACACATACACACATGTACATATATATATATATATATATATATATATATATATATATATATATATATA
>NC_068984.1:68817930-68821326 GCF_001194135.2 Octopus bimaculoides
ATATATATATATATATATATATATATATTCAGGCAACAAAAATACAAAAGATGCGTCGAAATTGGCAGTTCGAGGAGCTCCGTCTCTTTATTCAAGATTGGAGCATGAGCCAGGGTTCTCCATCTAGCGATCTGATAGCGGTGGCCTTGAGAAATTATGGTTACCATAGGCCCATGACACAGGTCGTTCGAAAGAAACAAGAGTTCATACGCTCCTATGCTCTTGTCAAGCCGCATATCAACTTTCTAGAAAACGTAATGAAGGAGACTAGAGTGCTCAAGGATGACCTTGCATGCCTAGAATCCAATGAAGGACAAACAGACAGTAGCAAAAAGGAAAGTGCGAACATCACTGACCCCAAAAATAGCACTGAAAAAGAATCTGCAGGTTTACCCATCCCCGAACTTATCAGAGCAACAAGCAGAGAAACCTGAAACAAAACCAGCAAAAACATAGAGGAAAATCATCAAACATGGATCTTCAGACTAATAGTGCACCAACTGAAAGGAACGCGTCTCAAAAGAGTAGGAAAAGAGATCAACGCATGCATTCTGCACCCCTCAAAAGGCAAGATGCAGAGGTTGTACGAACTGCAACAATCGAACAACAGTCTTTTTTGAACATGGCCCAGAAGATAGTACAGCAGCTGGCATGCAAAATTAAAGCTATGCACTCCAATGCAGAAGACCGCCTCAAGTGATAGGCCTACGTTGGTTACCAACAACAACAACTACCCCGATATCGCACCCATATTCCTACTGAACATTGAGGGTCTGTTACAGAGGTAACATTCTCTATGTAAAAGAGCTTGCTACATACAATCAGGCAATATGCATGGCACTTACTGAAACGCATCTAGCCCCTGATGTAACAGATGCGGAAGTACACATACCTAGGTATGCTGTATTTCGTACAGACAGAAGAGAAAGAAGCCACGGTGGAGTTGCTATGTACATCCGTGAAGATGTCACACCTCTCGTTACATTCAAACTCACTTTGCGACACCTTAATAATACATATAAAGCAAGCTGATGTAGCTGCATGCACAATCCATCGTCCACCGAATACTACAAAACATGATGGAAAATTTGAGGATAGCCTCAAACAAATAGAAGAGGTATTAACAAACCTAGACCAGAACAACATACTCTTCCTGAGTAATTTAAACCTCACACATGCCAAATGGCCAGAAAGTCACATCCTCTCTCCGATGTCACTGCATGAACAAAAGTTTGTAGAGTCCTTATTTGACCTTACTAACAAGCTGTTGATGGAACAAGTGATATTCAGGCCAGCCAGAGGAAACATACTGGACCTTATCCATAATGTGATGGTGACAGCAACGGCACTCTCAGATCACAACATTGTTGAACTAACTATGAATGGTCCTGTGCGAAATGTTGGTATCTACCCAACAAGGAGGACTCAAGCCTTATCCAACCTGAATGTCTATAAGGCAAAATGGGAATCAATCCGTAAAGAGATCCACAAACGAAACTGGTCTCAACATTCTGTGTATGCAAGACATTGATCTGAAATTCAGCCAGTTTATGTCAACAGTGCAAGTTATATGCACTAAATATATCCCAGAAAGAAAAGCAGCATATTGTCAAACACGATTCCCAGGGCCAGAAATATCCTTATGAGACGCAGGTCAAGGATCTCAAAGCGGCTGAATAAGTAACTAAAGGATAGAGAGAAGTCTGTCTTAACACAAATGTTCCTAGAAATTAAAAGGAAGATCAAACTCTCTCACGAAAGGGAAAGAGTAGAGAGAGAGAGAGAGAGAGATAGAGAGAGAGAAAAGAGCTGTGGGCAGCATAAAACAAATCCCAAAGCTTTCTATAATTCGCAAAGGAAACAGGCACAATACAATATAAGATAGGACCACTGTTCACTGACGGCGGATCCAGGAAGGATAAGTGAGATACACAGTGAACAATTTAAAAGTGTCTTCACTTCGCCGCTTGGACACATGCAGATAAAAGATCCAGCTGAATTCTTTGATATTGCAGCTCTAAAAAAGGAGGCGCCAGCCATCGATTACATCAACATTGAGGTGACAGATGTAACAGCGGCTATAAATGAAATGAGTTCATGCTTCGCCACTGGTCCTGATGGCTTCCCAGCTATTCTCCTAAAGTCATGTAAGCAGGCTTTAGCGAAACCACTTCAGATACTTTTCCAAAGTTTCCTTGCAAGTGGTATACTTCCTAAAAAATTCAGGATCAGGTACTGTAATAGTCTAGGGTTCAAAGGCCCACAGCTCTTCAATGCCCTGCCAGAAAAATTAATAAATTTGCAAAAAGTGAAAGTAGATGTCTTCAAAAAGGAAGTAGACATCCTCCTCTCTACAATACTGGAGGAACCAACGGCCCGACAAGAGGTACATACGAGGGCAGCTCCCTTATGCACCAAATGTACCAACAGTTGGGATAAAGGCGCATGCAAGGGTGGTGATGTGAAACACCCAGAGTGAGGAAGTCCGAAAGACCATAGTGGTGCTCCAGCATGACCACGGCTGCATGGCTGATACGAATAAAAGAGTATATATATATATATGTGTGTGTGTGTGTGTGTGTATGTGTGTGTGTGTGTGTGTGTGTCTGTGTTCCTGTGTGCCTGAATTTTCCCCGACTACTGCACTGCTTGACAACCGGTGTTGTGTTGGTGTATTTACGTCCCTGTAACTTAGTGGTTCGGCCAAAAAGACTGATTGAAGAAGTACTAGGCTTACAAGATATAAGTCCTGGGGTCTCTTTGTTCGACTAAAGGTGATTTCCAGCATGGCCGCAGTCAAAATGACTGAAACATGTAAAAGGGTAAAATAATATATATAAGAGGTTACGAATTTTTATTCGCAATGACGTGATTTCAGACGCACTGCGATGTACGTTTGACAAATGTCTTTTACTATAGCACCGAAACTATCATTGATTTGAGATTTAATTTCCTCGTCGGAAAATGTAGAAGACCGTCTTATAATTATGTATCAATGTGCGTGTCTTAGTGTTTTCCCTTTCACCGCCGAACTACTGATGTCGGTTTGTTTAAGTTTCAACACCCTAGTGGTTTGGCAGAAAAGAATAAGAGAATAATAGAATATGTACGAGACTTTGAAAAATTTAGTAAGATCGATTCGTTCACGGAGGAGAGCCAGCATAACCAAAGTCAAGTGAATGAAATAATGAAAGGGTGAAAAGAATGAGTGTCTGATTTACTCATTAGCACACGCCATGCAGAGCACAATTCGACAATATCTTGCGTGCCTCTCTCTTATATGCATATGTATATATATGTGTCTGTGCATATGTGTTTACACACACACACACAACATACACACACACACACACACACACATGTATATATATATATATATATATATATATATATATA
>NC_068984.1:68821655-68822822 GCF_001194135.2 Octopus bimaculoides
GTTCCCACCATCACCGCTTGAAAAGAGTGGTGGTGAGTTTAGGACCCCATAACTTAGAGGCACGGCAAAATAATTCGATAGAGTAAGTACTAGGCTTTAAAAAATAAGTCCTTAGGTCGACTTGTTGGACTAAAACTCTTCAAAGTGGTGCTCCAGCATGGCCCCAGTAAAATGACAGAAATAACTAAAAGAATATATATATATATATATATATATACACACATCTATATACACATCTATATACATATATCCGTCGGCCATTTAATCTCACAAATCGCCTACACTGTTAAGTACTTTATAAGTACGGAACAAATAGTTACTCTGTGATCAGCCATAACATTTAACTTCCTAATACATACATACATACATACATACATACACACGCATGAACTTATTTACACAAACATATATATATATAGTAAATCCCGAAAAGAATAACAAGCACGAAAAACAACAAAGCGAGGACGTTTAAATTTTAGCAGACGCTCAGGGAAGGAAGAAAGATGCTCAAACGTTTCGAGCTGATGCTCCTCTTTTGAATCACAGGATAGTCCAATAGAAGGGAAGACAGAGGAAGAAAATCGGCAACGTTTCACATGTCGTCACAGATACTCACACACACTCTTATGGTATCTACGCATATCTTACTGTTTATGAATGAAAGACGACAGGATACTCAATACTATAATATATCAACTCAAAGTCGTTTTCTACCTGACATTTTCAACTAAGGATTCGATCACTACTCCAATTTCTTTTGAAACTAGAAGCAACTAAATCATTCCTTCAACACACATGCACACATATATACGTGTGCTTAAACTATTATATGTGTTTTTTTCTCAAATTGGTAATGCAGCATGTTCCAGGCAAGTATCTGATCTCTCTGTAACACAAATGTAATATACGGTCTTATATTCACCTATAAAAAAGAAAAATCCCTCGACATGCTACTAAATTCTGCCTTTCTACTGAGAGATATCATTTCAGAATATAATCTAGAATCTAGCCTGAATTCGTTTCAGATGTAATGAACTTCTAGAGGAAGAACGAAAAATGAAATGAAAACAAACATAGATATGAAGGGAAATGTTACTTTTACCACTTTACAATTCACACATACGCTCTCTCTCTCTCTCTCTCTCTCTCTCTCTCTCTCTCTCTCTC
>NC_068984.1:68823381-68825343 GCF_001194135.2 Octopus bimaculoides
ATATATATATATATATACGTATATACACACATAAATATACACACACATATACACGTATATACATATATATGCATACACATATGCTTACAAATACACTCACAAGTTCACACTCACACATTGGTATAATTGGTTTTAGCAATGAATACAGATTCAATCGGATTACTCGTAGTTGCAGGGAATAATGGGGGATTGAATATCAGACACTTACGGAAGTGGGAAGAACATGGGAGAATGAAAGGTGTTGCAAAATAAACACGGCTTTTCATTGAAACAGAAGAAAGGTTGAACGTAAGAAATATATGAAGAAAAAAAGAAGAAAAGAAAAAATAAGCGTGTACTTGCTACAATGAAGGAAAATACTGACATATTGAAAGCTGGAAAGGTAGGCAGATGGAAGGATAGAAAGAGGGAGAGTGGGAGAGGGAGAGGGGGAGAGAGAACAAGAAAGAGAGAAATTATTTTTCAATGACAAACAACATGAAAGTGTGAAGGTGTTAAGATAAAGAAATAAAAGGCGAAAACATTGAATGCAGTTTTCTTGAAGAAGCAGAAGAAAATTACGAAGCTTGTAGTAGATTTAACTGCAGCATTATTACTGCAGTATGCTATGATAACCTTTTCAATAAGAGAACACGCCCTTATTTGAACTCAAACGCTGGTGCTTGCCTTTTATTCTATGGATTATTGATTGAAAAATGAAGCAACACAATTACTTGATTATTTCAGAACCCACACGCACACCCACAAATACATATGTACACGCACGAACACGCATACACACGGACGCGCGAACACACATACGCATTTTCGCACACACATGCACACACATACATGATTATTAATACGTTGTAAACGAAAGAAAATTGTTACTTGTATTAAGCAGTATGTGTGATCTTTAGTAAATGTTACTTCGACAACATTTAATCTAATCTGTTGTTTGCAAAGAGAAGACTTCGACATGATAAGTTTTCGTTTAAGAATAATGAAGCCTTTCATTACCAACGTGTGTGTTTGTGTGTGTGTGTGTGTGTGTGAGAGAGAGAGAGAGTGTGTGTATGTGTGCACGCGCGTGTATTTGTTTGTGTATATATCTACATACATATATACATACATACACACATATACATACACTCATACATACACGTATACATATAAGCATACATGCATATACACACACATATATACTACGCGCGCACACACACACACACATATATATACTACGCATACACACACACACACATATATACATACGGGGAATGTTGCCACAACCCTTGCCTTTAGTTCTTCTTTCGTGTTACAAATGTGTTTTTGTTGGTCTCTCGCTTAACTGCACTGCACACATAGCAATCATGGAGATTGCAGTCTGGGGAGGTAGGTGGCTAGATGTTAGGGGTGATGTGATCGCAGAAATTATCTGACAGCCATGACTGGGTTCTCCTGCTTGCGTGGCATGGGGCAAAGTCCTGTCACCAGACAGAGGGTCTTCCAGCCGCCACTCACTTGACCCAGGGCAGCACTACCTCCTCTAGGCACTTGATGTAGACCTCTGTGTTGTGCCTGAGGCTGTGTGGGAAGCTGAATGGAGATATGACGTTGCAAATCACTAGTGATTACTCGAAACACTATGATGTTGACCGGATGTTTGATTTTTATCACTCTCGGTACATGTTTTGGGGACATGACAAGACAACGGTTGTTCTGTGTGTTCACCCTCTGTTCGTAGTGGAGTGTCCGGCGCGAATACCAAGTAGTACAGCATGTCGTTTCCAAATTTCTGGCAGAGCGAATTGCGTCATGGTGCTGTTTTTTCTCACAGACGGTGTCCAACAGACCCTAATATACTGTGTAGTCAAAACAATGAGCATGCGGGTAATTGAAAATGTAAAATTGCGACACTATACCCATCGTACCCCCTCTCTCTCTCTCTCTCTCTCTCCCTATATATATATATATATATATATA
>NC_068984.1:68826603-68828212 GCF_001194135.2 Octopus bimaculoides
CCCCATAAGAACACACACACACACACACACACACACACACACACACAAACACACACACAGCGGTCAGTTGTTATACTTCCGAGAAAAACTCACTCTAAAGAAACTTTTAAGCAGTAATATTTAATGTAGTTTTGATTTTGGCTGGTTTGAATGTTACTATTTGTTTCGCGTAAATTATCCTCTTAACAGTGTGTGATCTACCAGAAGTTCTGGCTGGAGGGATATAACCTCATTACTATTGAAGGAAAGAATGCAGTCTTGGTCAGCCAGTGTTGTGAAAAATATTCCTGAAACGAAATACTTGGAAGCAGAAACCTCTCCTGGGTGCGATGGAGTTATTTCGCTTTGACCAACTCCAGTTGTGTCCGTAAAGTGTCACTTTATGTGTGATGATCGTTCTTTTGGCAGCAAACGGGGAACTCTATATCTACAACATGAATTTTCTCTCGTAAGGGCACCGACTAAAAGTTTTCCCTTTTGGAATTTAATAAGCTGCTAGGTCAAGCGTATCTTTTAGGATCCCTGCCCCTCGGCTAACCAAAATTTGTATCGTCTGTTTCCGTTGAGGTTTGTTCCAAGCCGCTCCAGTAGCTTCAATTTAATCCTGTATGGCATTCCTTCTACTTTTAAACGCATTTGTAGCTAGCCAAAGATGCAAAGATATGTATATTTATGACACAGGCGTAGCTATGCGGTAAGAAATTTGCTTCCAAATTATATGGTTTGGGTTCAGTCGAAGAGCATGACAACTTCGGAGTGTCTTCTGCTATTTTTGTGAGTGGATTTCGTACACGGGGACTGGAAGAAACCAGTGTAATGCATGTGTATGCATTCACACACACACACATAAACATATATATGTTTATATATGTGTGTGCGTGTGTATGTGCGTGTGTATGTGTGTGTGTGTGTGTGTGTGTGTGTGTGCGCGTGTGCGTGAGTGTGCGTGCGTGTGTATACATATAAATGAATGTGTGTATGTTACTGTCTCCATGTCTTGATATCTCATGAGATTTATAAACAAGTGATACTGTCATGCAAGCGATAACATTAATTTCCAGTATTCTGTGAAAACATATCTGGCTAAGGGCAAATATTAACTTACTTAGGAACAAGTGCGGGTTGACGAGAGGAAGGCAATTCGGGCATAGAAAATCTGCTACAATAAACTCTACTCAACGCAAGAAAGCATGAAATGGTGGACATTAAAATTATGTCATATATATATATATATATATATATATATATAGATATATAATATAATATAGGATAAAATCTTTATAAGAATTTATCAAGTAGTCAGCGTGAAAAAAACCTCATAATGAAAAAAATTTCAGCATTTTTTTCATAAATATATATAATTTATATAAAGGGCATTAACTGTGTAGTACTGCCTCAGGCTTCGAGGGACTAAATAAGTAAAAAAAACTACCAAAAAATAAGCAACATATTTACCGAAAGCGAGGGAATGCAGCTTTCTTCACAGTTTTTCTGTATTGATTGAGAAACCAGTGGTTTACCGTTAAGTTAAATGTTTTTAAGAGATTAATTTTGAAAGCTGCATTCCCTCGCTTTCGGTAAATATGTTGCTTATTTTTTGGTAGTTTTT